>NW_008591414.1:60616-118679 GCF_000691845.1 Merops nubicus
CTGGGCGTGCGGCTCCCTCCCTGCAGCTCCCTTCCTCTTGGTGAGGCCTCAGTGTTCTCCCTGCACTTCCAACGCTGTTTGAAATCACCTCGCCCTCTTGATGCCTGAGGTGCCCCTGAAGATCCTGCCACTTACGTATATCCCGTAAGTTTTCTTGTCCTGACAAGAGCGTGACCTTTCAAGATGCAGATCATTCTTGCCTTTATTGTAAAGCATCTTTCTCTTTCTTTTCACCAAAGTTCCTGAAGTTTTCTATTTGTCCTAATGACTTGACATCTAAAGAGGTCAATACCTTGCTGATTTGTTCTGAGACGTGTATTCAGCAGAACCATCTTTCCAACGTGGGAGGGGGGGACAAAACCCTGCTCCTCTTCAGAGGAGTCTTGGCAGGCGTAATCACAGGATTTGTGATTCATGTCCAATACGTGTGAGAAGAGCTGACATCTTAGGGCAAGTTGCAGATATTAAGGGGCTAAGTAACACCTGCTTTTCATGTTTGTGGATTTCTGCCTGCTAGATCAAAAGTGAAGTTATTAATTTAGTTGATCAAATCTTCAGTCCCTTCTTACACTGCAGTTACTGGGGATAAAATACTGTCTTAATCAGCTCAAATCTCTACTTTTTCCTTCTGCAAGGTAAGGACCCACAGAAGTCAGACCTGTAACATTAGTCTGTTTTAATGAACCTGCAATGAATGCTGAATAGGCCGAGTCTGCTAAAGGAGCTGTAAAAATTGAGGTAGCAATTGCATGCAGTCACATCATGTTTAATGATGAATCCTGGCTGTAGGTTTTTGTAGGTGGAGGGGCTTCAGGTCTGCACTACTGATGCTCTGAAATTTTAGCCTCTTCCTGCAGTGGTATGTTGCTTTTTCTGACCGATTTCTTCTGTTGAATTTCTCAACAAGTCTGTGCTGAGTGTTCTCTGCCTGAGTTTGGAAGGAGCTGCTGGGCTGGGTCTGGTTCTGTGTTACCATGCTTTGTGCTGGTATTGGTCTCTTCATTTCTGTTTCTCTGACTTGTCTGAGGTTAGAAATTGTCAGTACTATAAAGAGATAACCGAGGGAAGGGTTCTGGAGTCCATCTGCATTGCTGAAATTCAAATCCTCATGGGGCTCATTTCTCTGCAATGTAAAATTTGCCTAAACAGTAACAAGAGTCTTGCCTGCATATGAGATTGCAGGATCTGGGGTATTCAACTGCAGTGGTAACACAAGGTCATGGAGGAGGGGAATTGTTTTGAAGCTGTGGACGTATAAAACAGCTGCTCAAATGCAGGAGTGTGTTACTTTTTGGGGGGTTCAGCTCCGGGGGAAGGCCAGCTTTTGTGGCAGAGGACACAGGGTGAAGGTCCCCAGTGAGGTGCAGGAGTGGTGACTGGAGTGCGAGGCACTCCAAGCTTAAATGCAGGCAGTGCTGTTCAGGGGGAGCTATCGGGGTAGGAGGGCTAAAGGAGAGTGGATTACAGAACAGTCTCAGAAGCTTTTCTAGAGAGAAAAGATGCAAAGCCCCACATCCTTTGGGGATGTTTTGGCAGACTCGCTGAAGCAAAAGGAAAACCTTGAAACGTTTGGGATTTGAGCAGGTACTGCACCTCCTGGGGCAGAGCAGCAGGACGTGGCACATGCCAACTCCCAGTATGGCAGCGCCAGGAGCTGTCCCTGGCACATGCCCCTGTGGCTCCTGGACCAGGCAGGGCCAGGCACTGGCTCAGAGTCTTCATCACCCAATTTTAAACCAAAATTCAAACCAGAATTTTAAGCCAAAGAGAAGGAGCAGATAACACACACTAATGCTTATTTAATGTAAGGCTTAAGGTAGTCTGTGGTATGACCAGTTTTTATGTTCTTTTGATTTGGTTTATTTTTTTTTTGTTTAATGCTACAAAATGATGTGTTATCCATACCTAGATGCCTGCCGTTCACTGTGCAGGTTATCTCCACTATGACAGCTCTGTATCTTCAATGTCAGATACACTGCTCTTGAGTCAGAGTAGATTTACAGATTCTATTATACTTCTATTGAACAGCTCTTAATCTGGGCAGAGGAAAACATGCTGCTACCAGCATGTTTTATCCCTTGCCTTTAGTGTTAGAGCTCTTTTTGGCAGGGTTGGACATTTTGTTACAAACAGTCCAATACCAGCTCCATCTCGAACATAAAAAAAAAACAACCCAAACCCTGTAAATGCTGGAGGTAGTGGTTTCTGTCACTCCTAAACATACTTGCATCTGAATGAAAATTAGCACTGGCATTAATTGAAGGTCTCTGTCTATGTAACCTGGGTGTAGTGGACAGGTCACTCAATGCTGCTTTTCTGTGTTACAAGCTTCATGGAAAACAAGAGAGCTGTGAGTCTGAATACAGAAGCTGTCCTCAGCCCGTTGGTGTTTTGGCAGCTTTATTTTTGACATCAGGGTTTCTTTAATAATTGAAGATTATATGCGTCAAGAAATGTAACTGCTCTGTGCATGAGAAATGACATTTGTTTTGCTTGTATGATTTTGCAAACAGAGTTACTGCATTATTTAGCCTCTTTTGAGCAGCATAATACAGGATGCTGCCCTTGACCTGTAAGGAATAGCAGTGGCGTTGCTCTGTTTCTGCAGCACCTCGTTTCTTTAGCAGTGTTTCTTTCCTTTTTAAATTGTAAGTGGTATGATATAAATTAGCAGTAAGTAGGTGGGAGCACACCAGATACTCTAGGAATGTTATGAATGTGAATAGTCCCTGGTGGTTTTTTAATTTTCTTTTCCCCCTCTTGCTCAGCTTTCTCCCACCAGCTGCTTTGACCTTGTATCTACCTTGAGATTCACACTCCTTGCTACCTTTTTTTTTTTTTCAATTGATCCCCGCTGTTAGTGCTTTGACTCAACACTGTGGTTATTCCTATAGCTCAGCAGTTCTACCTTGTTTCAGCTGCTGAAGTCTGTCTCTCATCTTTCTCTCCTTTTTGTTCATTAAAGGGAAAGGAAGGAAGAAGGTGAGTTAGAATCCATCACTGGGAACTACACAATTTGATTTGATTTTGTTTGAGTGGGGGGAGGACTGTGGCTCTTCCTTATGTGCCAATGTAGGTCATGAAAATGTATAATCAGCTTACACTTGTATCCACACGCTGCTAGGAAGTAATCCTGCTTAGCATCACTTTATGGGGTTTGGAGTCTTTCTGAACCTTCTAATCCCTGGTGATATTTAAATAACACGTTGTGATCACCATTTGGCTTAATTCATGTGGAAAGGATGGATTATACAGATGTATCAGCATGGAAATAGCGTGTGCCTAGGCGCACACACATGCAGAATGTATATATTCAACATGCAGAATAATATTTGTTTGCAGAGTGTGGGCTAACCCCTGGAGCATGGTGGGGTAGCTCTCTAGACAGGTGCTCTGGGGTTGCTGTGTGTCTGAGAAAGCAGAGATACTACAATGGTGATTTGCTGTGCTATTTTTAGAGGGAAATTTTGTCCTAAACCTACCTGCCATGATTGTCCCATTTCTGCAAATCAAGCTCGGAGAGCATTTGCTGCTTCAGCACTCAGGATGAGACAGGTGTGGAGTTCTTTTCCTCCAGTTAGCTGAGTTGTTAGCCAAAGGGGGTCTGCCCCGCAGATTTGGGATTTGATAATACCTGTGAAGAACTGCTTCGTGAGTCATGTGCAGAAGGCAACAGAAAATCTTGCAGTCTGTGGCATCCAGCACCTACACAACCTACTCCTGCCTCCCACACGCAGGTACCTTTTCTTACCTTGAACCCCGGGGATATCTAGAGGTCCTGCAGGCACTGCTGGCCAGGGCTGTGCTTGGCCTTTTTTCAGAAAGAGCTATTTGTGAAGCTTCACCAGAGTCAAAAGGAGTGTTGTTGTTGGCCAGGGTTCCTCCCTTGCTTGCCATCTTTAGTGGTGGAACTGTGAATACAAATGTTCCTCCTCCAGCTCCCCTGTGTTTTGAGCGACCATCTGTGTTTCCCCCATCAGCTGTGGTGTGGATATAGGACATATCACTCTGTACCTTTGGCCAAATACTTCCTGAGGAATTTACTCAGCACATCTTCCAAGTGTGGATCCAAAGTGTAACGGTGACTGTTCTGAATGGATCTGCAGTCCTGGCCTGGCTTGCTCCAGTGGGCAGTCACACACCAGCAGGGGAAAGCTCTGCACAGGAGGTGCCAGCTGTGACCCCTGCAAGGGTCTGGCTTTGCAGGGCAGGCTGCCAGCGGTTTATGCACATATGCTGCCTGTAGCCCCACGTCTGTCTTTAGTGTAACTCAGAAAATGTGGGACTTCCACTGCCAGGGAGATGGACTTTGATCTAGCAAAGCACGGAAATGAGTAAATAGACCCATCTCTTACTGGGACAAATGAAAGTGCTTAAACTTCAGCCCTTGCACTTGGGCGCCGCTAGCTCTGATGGCAGCGTGCAGTTGGCACTACTGGTTGCTTTTGGATGAAATTCCAGAAACAGGAACAGTATCCACAGTAGGAAGCCAGGTTGTGATTCACGAGCACTAATTTTGAATTCATGACGTGCTTTCCAGATTAGATTCAGGTCCATACAATGCTGTCATTATGAATTTATATTAAAAGTCCTTTCCACTGGCATGAGAAATTGCCATTGCAATAATACCCATTCTGTTGTTGTTACTAATTGAAATGCTTGAAATAAGAAAATATTAGCTGATATGTAAACTTATTATAAAATCAAAGTTTCTTAGATAAAATCACTTAATTAAGCTGCATTCTATTTGTTAAGCATCTAGATCAGTATTCAATAGAGGTAAATAGTGCTCCTATGATTTCTAAGACCAGCTAGCATATTCACTTCTTGAAGCATTACTACAATAATGATCAGTTTTGGAAAGCTGTGTTGTGTAGCCAGAAACTGATTTGCTGTGCAGTTGAAAAAGGATTATTAATTTAAAGCAAATGTTCAGTTACACACAGAAAGTCTTTGAACGTCTCCAAATGCTGTTTTGTGAGCCAGGGTTTCCCTTGTCTTCTGAAGTTGTTATTTTTTTTATTGCTATGGGTAAAGATACTTGGAAGCTCAGATGATTTCTTTGACACAGCCAACCAAGTCACTACTCTGCATTACAAGTAAATTGTCATTCCTCTTTTTTTTTTTTTTTTTTTTCCCCTTGTGAGACTCTTGTGACTCTTGCCCTGCTTTGCACTGAGAACTATTCAGAGAGGTAACTTATGTCACCACGTTAAGCACACTGCACCCTCATTCATTTTTCATGGCTCCCTGAAGGACGTTTGGGGAGGGAGATGCTGTTAACCAGAGGAAGTGTGATGATTCAGTGGGTCCCCATATTGAACTGCAATTCACTCCTAAACACAATGAAATGATATTTAAAAGGTGTTAAATCTCTAACACACAGAGATGAAAGAGAAAAGTTGGTGCTGATGACTAGGAGCTGATCCTAAAAACCCTTGATTCTCCGGGTAGAGCAGCAGGTTGTGATCTGCAAGTAAATAATTGCTCTTTTTCTCAGCCCTGCAGTGCAGTGGGCATGGCTTGAGTTCTGCACCTGCCCAGACATTCTCTGGAGCATTTGGAGTTGCTGAAGTCTGGAATGTATATCAGATTATTAACTTGTGTCTTCTGCGCGTGGAGAGAGTAGAAAAAAAAAACTTTGGCACAAGTGCAAAAGGGATTTGTTGGGATGATTGCAGTGTTCTTTGTGGTATTCCAATAATTAAAAAAAAAATAATAATTATATGAATTGCATTGTGCAAAGAGAGTTGGGTTTCAAGCATTTGAATCCCATTGATTTCCCGTGGAACATAATCTCGTAAATCAGTAAGGTAATTTTTGACATTTTACCCTGTCATCTTTTCTGTGCAGGATTTGCTAATGGATTCCAGCACATCCATTGTCACTAGCTTTTAAAACTGATAATTAGGTCCAGTTAAAAAACAAACAGATTTTTAGTAGATGATTATGATCTTCTAGCAAATAATTATTTAAGAAAGCATAACAATGCAACCATTTATTAAAGGGACACTGTTGACAATATAAGTACTTAGTGTGAGTACAGAACTGCTTATTTTACTACATGTTGAGCACCTGTCATGAGGTTCCTGCTCCTGGTAATGCTTTTTAGTTGTCATTTTAATTACTGTAAATTACTATTGAAATGGATGTAAATTACTTTCCCCCCCAATATTGACCAAATATTCCTTGTTTTACAGTATTTTGAGGCTATTTTACTCTGCAATTGTGTACATGTGTTGTTTGATAGAACTGATAGAACGGGTGTATTAAAGTTTCTACAGAAGGTGCTTTTAATTTTTGTCTTTTAAAGAAGGTGCTTAAATGGTCAGACATAGTTTTAATGCTGATGAAATTTTCAGCTAGCTAATTAACAATGAATGATACTTTTTTTTTTTTGCTATAATTGTTCAGCGTCCTTCAAAATCAAGTCTTGCCATTTGCAGAACAGCAAAGAATTGTAAAGGATTGAATTGCAGTTGCAGGGCAAGACTTGGCAGAGTGTAACACTTCCTGAAGAAGCAGCCCTGCTTTCTGTTGAAAATGATTGATGATTTATCTGGCCTCCTATGATCTCTCTGTCATTATTCCTCGACCTGGATCAGAAGAGAATCCTGTAATCCAAATGCTGAAAATTTGAGAGAACTTGGACCGTGATAAATATTTTGCAGCTGGCTCACTGCTTATGAATGAGCTCCACTAGAAAATCTGGCTCCCACGATTAAGTGATTTAGAGACCTAATTGCAAGGCAAAGGGGAATTGTAAGCGCCTATTCTTGTGGCAACCAAGGTAATTTTAGAACCTCAATTCAAATGGTAGGGCATATAGAAATTATGGATCCAGATTTGGGCTTACAGCAAGTTTTGCACAACAGAAAGCCCATAAGCACTGATGAAGTCATCCACAAGAGTGGAGAATGGCTGAAATGATGGTCACTGGTGTTAGTGCAGTGGGAGACACTGAGCAAATGCAGCAAATAAGCTGTAGAAATCAGCCAGAGCTAGGAGCAAAAGTATCACTTCATTTTATGCTGTTCTTCACTGCTTCCTAGGTAATTAGTAATTATTTATTAGATTAGTAGCCACAGGCTACAGCTGAGATCAACTCTTGTTTCCTAGAGTTTGCAGTGTTAATACAGGAGATGAAAGGGTGAAAGAGCAAGGAAGATGTAACCAAGTGAAGTAATTTGCCTGAGGTCATGCCACACATCAGTAGTTCACTGTGGTTGGGCAGCCAGCTTGGCTCAGCTCTTACAGCCAGCGGGGTGGAGGAGAAGTGCAGCAGAGCCTGGGAGAGGGCAGGGATGGAGGAGAACCACAGCAGAGCCTGGGAGAGGACAGGGATGGAGGAGAACCACAGCAGAGCCTGGGAGAGGACAGGGATGGAGGAGGAGTGCAGCAGAGGGATGGAGGAGAAGTGCAGCAGAGCTTGGGAGAGGGCAGGGATGGAGGAGAAGTGCAGCAGAGCTTGGGAGAGGGCAGGGATGGAGGAGAAGTGCAGCAGAGCTTGGGAGAGGGCAGGGATGGAGGAGAACCACAGCAGAGCCTGGGAGAGGACAGGGATGGAGGAGAAGTGCAGCAGAGCCTGGGAGAGGGCAGGGATGGAGGAGAAGTGCAGCAGAGCCTGGGAGAGGACAGGGATGGAGGAGAAGTGCAGCAGAGCCTGGGAGAGGGCAGGGATGGGGGAGAACCACAACAGAGCCTGGGAGAGGACAGGGATGGAGGAGAACCGCCGCAGAGCCTGGAAGAGAACAGGAGTGTGGTGCTGCTGCTTCTTGAGTCTCTAGAGTTGCAGCTTGGTTATTCTGGTCATGAGAAGGAGTTATTTGTGTCTCTGGAGGGTGAACTTTAATTTGGGTAGGGAAGAGAGGTAGGGAGAAAGGAGAGGAAGAAGGGAGAGATGTGTTGAGGTTCTCGTGCATCATGTGCTGAGGAGCCAACACCCTGCAGCGGGCAGAGGTGATGGGAGACCAACGGGCATACTCGGCCCCACTGGTGACTCTGTACTTGGCCACTTGTTAATTCTGTTGATTTTCTTTGTCTGTACAGTTGTGTAACACGTCAGGGAGCAGGAGGTGCTGAAGGGTGTGTAGGAGCAGAACAGCTCCTGCCAGGAGCACAGATGGTTGGAGAACAAGCCACCCTCAGCAGCCACATTGGGATTTTTTGTTGTGTTTGAGGTTTGGTTTGGGTTTGTGGTTGGTTTTTTTTTGTAATTTTTGTTGTTGTTGTTTGTTTAGTTCTGGGTGTGGTTTTTTTTTTTGGTGTGTGTTTTTTTTTTTTTTTTTTTTTTTTTTTTCAAAAGCACAGTTTTAAACTGGGAATAGTTAAAGCAGAAACAACCTAATCCCTCCCCTCCTTCCCAGGCTCCGCCTCTGCATGTGCTCTCTGGCCGTGTGGTGTGACTGCACCAAGCCAAGCGGGGGTTTGTCAGAGGAGGGAAGCTCTGGTTTTTCCCTGGGTCCAGAGAAGAGGGAGCAGCTCTGCCCTGAGCAATGGCACATCAGATCCTTTGGGGTCGTCCATGTAGGTATGGACATTGTTCTTGCTGCTTATTGTCATGAATTATAGCATCTCTGGCAAGTTTAAAAGTGTGGAGGATACTTTAATTTTTCCAGAAAGTACATGGATCCCCTCTCACCTCTTCCCCAAATATTGTTGTCATGACAGAAAGCTTTGGACTGCATTAAAAAAGACACAGCTCATGCTCTTTCCACCCAATGGGAACAAGGAGAGCAGATTTGTTGAGGGCAAGACCCATGAGGGTGCATGGGAAGAAGTGGAAGGGAACCCCAGGAGCCAGGGAGCATGTGCTGCTCTGCCAGGGCCCCGAAGCCACGCCTGGCTTTGGGGGTGTTCCTGTCTCAAGTGCAGGGTCTCTCTAGTGGAACAGGGTCGCACGTGCTCCTGGAAAGCCAAGTGCAGTGTGGTTATTGCCTTAAGGGATAAAGGTTTTTCCTGTCGTCAGGTGTTTGTGCAGGTTATCCTTCCTTTAACGCTCAGGTAGGTGGAAGCAGCATATCCCACGGGCTTCCTCATGGAGCTGTTGGTGTACAGCTGCTGTGTACATCAAATACCTTTGGTAAGTGTGGTACATCCCTGAGTAAAAATGAAATGTGCTTATGTAAAATATAGTTAAACATATTACTTCTGTAGAATAAACTGTATGTGCATGTGTGCGTGTGTAAGTACATCAAGTTGTAAAGATTTTTTTTTATTTTGCTGGTGGTGAATGTTTTCATATTACATTTATTTTACAAGACTGAGTACTTTGGAGGTCTGACAAGGAGCCGGGATTCCTGATTTTCTGTTTGTTATAGTTGTATTCCTGATTTCCAGCACTCCTTTTGCCTTGCACCTGAGGGCATCAGTGCTCTGCCCTGGAGCAATGTGCTGAGCAGGGCTCTCTGGCTCCTTCTTGGAGAGCCTGGGAAAGGCTTTGCCTTGGGATGTCCTGCTCATAGGCTCATTTCTGTGTTTGAATTTGGATGCCTGCAGGTGGCATTACCGTGTCCTGAGGGGTGTGAGTGGGCTGTGACTGTTGTCCTGGGTGGTGCCTGGGAAGGCAGAGAGCCACGGGTCACCTTCTGATTTTCCTTCCTGCAATGAAAGTGAGGTGCCATTAGAGCTGCTGTGTGTCCCCCATTGGGTGTGTCACCTGTGGGGTGCTCTGCCCTTCGTCTTGGCCCTCTGAGAGGGTAACCAGTGATGCTGGCTCGGGCAGCGGGTGGAGGTGCCCCAGGGATGGTGACTCTGTTCCTCTCCTGGCATGACTGCGTGATTGCGCAGCGACTCATGAGAATAATTCTGTGTTTCTGGAGGGTGAGTTGAAAGTGGAAAGTGCCCTGTCCTTCTGAGGGGCAGTCGGGGCAGACAGTCCATGTATTGACTCTGGCCGTGATATGCCAGTACAGAATGGGAAGGCACAGACCAGGGAAAGGGGGAGGGATTTTTCCAACAAATATGCAGACAGAATGACACTCTGGCTGGGCTTACAAATTACGTCTGCATAGTGTTCATTCCAGTGCTCTGTGACATAATTTAAAAAAAGAACGCCTCATTGACCTTGGCTGTGGGGTGTGGAGTTCATGTCCAGCCCCAGGGCTGGAGCTGGGCACAATGGGGACATTGCTGAACCAGGCTCCAAAAATCTTACCCTTCTCGATGCCTAGAGGAACAGTTTGCACATCATTTAGGGTTGGCTTTGCAGTTGCACCCTGGAAGCATTCAGTAAAGTCAGCTTGGATGGGGCTTTGAGCAACCTGATCTAGTGAAGTTGTGCCTGCCCACAGCAGTGGAGTGGGAACTACATGGTCTTTAAGGTCCCTTCCAACCCAAACCAGTCTGTGATTCTGTAATTCTCTCCTGCTGTTATGGAATATAACCAATACTTTTTGAGGTTAGAAGAGGAGGGAGAGTCCCAGGAAATTCCCTTCTAGGGAACTGGGTGTGAGGAAGGGATATATCCATGGTCATTCCTTACTGTGGTGCGGAGTCCCTTATTTCAGCTCCCAGACACTTTATGACTCTGCCTTGCTGGGAGGAATGAAGAGGTGGAGGGGCATACTGCAGTGGGAACAGCTGAACTGACACTGGCACTGGCACAGAGAAAACATCCTGAGTATAACAAGTTCCCTGCTTCCTGCTCAGCATGAGGAGGCTGCCATTTGAGGAAGGAAGTGTGGGTCTGTTCTGTCATACCCGGGGGTGGGAGAGCCCGGTGGCTTCACTAGTGCTACACGCCTCTGCTCCACACTTGTAGACTGTAAACAGAGCTGATCAAGTGATGATGTGGGAGAGGAATTGTTTAAAATACATTTTAATAAATAACCTATGACTTGCTCCTGTTTAACCAGCTCTAGCTAGCATTTGCAAGGTTCTCAAACAGCTTGATGTCAGTAATACTCAGGTGGGTAACTACCTTGGTTCCTGAATGTATCTCATCAGGTTGAATTTAACTTTAGTGTACAATAAGAAGACCTGAAGTCCCATTCAAAGATCATAATTTTATTGCTTTTGGCACTCAGCAGAGGGTGGCTCTTCTCTAGCTGTACCAAGCGTTCTGCAACACCAAAATTCAATGGCCCTTCTGTTCTTTGGGTGAGAGGGAAGGAGAAGGTTTCAAATCGTGCTTTTAACTGCTTTGTTGCTCAGAGCTTTGGAGAGTAAAGGAGACTGCTTTAGACGTGGGCTCTATTGCTCTGTCTGCATTAGCAGTGCACATCCTGTGGTTTGCTCCCTGCAATTTCACAAGTGGACCACAGAATAAGATGAGATCAGGAGGAGTGGGGGGAGTTGAAAGCTGTTTGGATGAAGGCAGCTCTGCTGGGGCTCGTTGTGCTCCCTCCCTCGGCTGCCCCAGCATGGCACTGACTGGGGGGCTGTGGCAGGACTGGAGGGAGCATAGCTGGGATTGCATTGGGTTCTGCGCTGCAGCTGCGGCCGTGCTTCATTACTGAACTTGGGGACTCTCTTCAGGGCTGCAGAGGTGTTGGTTGCTCAAGAGCATGAATAATCTTTACCTTGGGCTCTTGGCTAAGGTGTTGGGATAGCTGGATTCAGAAAAAAAGTGTTGTTTAGCCATCATAGAAAGGAGCTAAACAGCATGATATTTTGACTTCAGTGGGAGCTGGTCATCTAAAAATCTTTGTGTCTCAGCCTTGTGCCTCCACATTTCCTTTCAGCAGCACTTCTCTACCCCAGGGTTTGTTGTGAGGATGGGTACACAGTGCAGTGGAAGATTTAGATAAGCAGACTGATTCAGTGGGGATTTCCTTGTTGTTCTTTTATCCTAACAAAAGCAGTATCAGACAGAATACAGTACAACTCACTGGAGATGGGAAAGCCAACAAATACCTTTTTCATTCCCGTAGATGACTGCATCCCCACTTATTTTTCTTTATTTAAAAAATTTGGGAGGCAGAGCAAAGCTCTGCTATCGCCTCCCAGCAAGTGACCTAAACCATTTAAGCTGAAACATATGACTTGGAGGAAGTATTTTGCAAAAACAGATGCACAGAAAGTCAATTTCCTATTCATATTTTGTTGTGGCAATTGGTACTTTAAAGAGATGGCAGACTTAAATTAGCTGGAAAAGTGACATCTTTAATTAGGAAAGCCTCTCTGCCAGCATATTGAACAGTTGCCAGTTTCTCAGCATTTAGGGACCATTGATTGCCAACAATGGCAGCTAAACTGCTTCTGGGTAGAAACTAATTGAATTTTCTCAAGTTAAAATGAGGAGCTGAAGTTAAAGCATGATGAACTCCTTTGCTTGCTCTCATTTTACTTACTGCTGAGATATTCTCAGCAGTCCAAGGGCTCTGCTGCGCGTTGATGAGCGGTGCTGCCTGGGGCATGGCTGTACAGACACCTTCAGCCTCAGTCCTGGGACTCTGCTCTTGCTGTTCACAGGCTAGATCCAGGGCTGTCCTGTTGGCCCTCCCAAACCATTTTTTGGTGGGTGTGTTCTGGAGGGACTCTTTTCCTGAGTCAGGTTGCTTTTATTTAGTCTGCTGCTGCCGTGAGGGGAGCTGGTGGAGCCAGCTGGAACAGTCAGACTGTATCCCATTGCCTGAGCGTCCTGGCCAAGCCAGCGTCACCTACTCGTTTGGGATGTGTGGAGAGCTAGTGGTTGCCATGAACAAGCTGTGAAGCTGGGTTACGGATCTGTGGGGGACTTGCCAACTAGATTTTCAGTGGCACACGGTTGGTGTTGGTCGCAGGTCTGCTCCCTTCCCTGTGAAAGCTGCGGGCTGAGCGTGCGCCGAGGTGAAGCCTCGTGTCAGCCTGGCAGAGACCCAGGGTGGGAAGGATTGCTGCCTTTGCCTGGCCGCAGGGTGTGTGCCCTGGCTGTGCTGCTGTCGTGTGGGCCAGGGAGCAGTGTGACCTGTCGTTCCCTGCTGTAAACGCTGCAGAAACCTTTGGCTGCAGGGAGCTCCTGAGGAGAGTGCTGCTGCACTCCCCCCACAAGGGCTTTTTTTTTTTGATAATGCTAAATCTGAAAACTTTAGGGCTAGCTGCCTGAGTCGTGTGGAAGCTACAAATGCTTTGCCTCGGGTCTTTGCTTAGAAGAGGAACTTGGAGACATAACTGTGTATTTCCCAGAGGCCAACTCAGTTTCTTTTTTCCCTCTTTTACCTTCAACCTGATTTATCTCCAGCTGCCCCCCTTTCCCTTAGCAGGGCTTTTGGACGATAGTCTCTGCTCACTTCCTTCACATTTTGAAATATAACTCTGGCTCAAGTTAAAATACAAGGCCGGTCTCAGGGGAAGGAGCCTGCTCGTTCTAACCATATGTAATGTGTGTTTATTAAAGCTGTCCAGCTCTGGTAGAGTCTCTTCGTGCCTGGTAACAACTGATTGGCCTTTTAGGCAAAACTTCAGCTTTGGTTGTTGACCAAAATAGAAGTGTTGTGTGTAATTGGTTTGTTTGTGTGGGTTTTCTTTCTTTTTTTTTTTTTTTTGCAACCAACCTATTTGACTCACAGGTATTTCAAGAACTTTTTCCTGTTAAAATAGTCAGGAAAATTTTTGGGAAGGGCAACTCTTACCCTGCCGTGTAGCCTTTCATCCCTGGCAGAAGACAAGCAGCAGGAGGAAGGAAAAGCTCCTGAGGGAAGGGTTTATTCCATGTATTCAAGAAAGGCAACTTCTTGTGAAGCATCAGCTGAGTCTCAGGTGAGAAGTGGCTTCCAGCTATTGTCTGCTGCAGAAATGTCTGGCCTAGAGGTGTGGGGTTCTCCATCAGCCTAGCCCTGTCTTATATCTCTTTATTTAAAAAAAAAAAAAAGTTTTTCCCCTGTGTCTCATCATGAATTATCTACCTATGCTGTCTGTAGGAGTCTTCTTCTCAAAAAAAAAAAATTGAAAAAGTGCTCTTGGGATGGGTGAGAACTTTGAAACAGATTTTGAAGATTGAGCAGGAAAAAGGATTCAGTTAAATCTTTTGTTAGGAAAAAATCCTTTCTTGAGCAGCTGTGAGTAAATTATTCAGCTTCCCCTGTTACCCTCCAGCGTTAATCCAGAGCAGAAATATTTTGCTTATGAAATGTTCATTCAGCTTTCAGGTACTCGACAAGTGATTTATTCCTATTCTGAATACAGTGGAAAGAAGAAAGATCTTTGGACCTTTTATAGGTCCACTGGCAGGCAGCCACTCTTCTTGCCTCTCTTTCTAGCAGTAGGTAGGGAATGTAGGGAGACTTCTGAGAGGTTATTGTCTCTGAAGAGATGAAAGGAGGTGGTCTCATCAGCATGTGATACTGTTTGCTGTATGACAGCATATTGCCTACATTTGGAAGTAAAGGTTAGAAGAAGAGAAGGCAAAGAGGTGATGAGGATAGGTTGTTCACTTCAGAGGAGTGTTCTGGGAATAATCCACATAGAAAGCGAAAGGGGCAAATTGCTGGGGAGTGGATGAGGGTTTTAAATGAAGGCTGTGAAAAGTCTACTCAGCTGTTACCAGGGGGTGGCAGGAACAGACGAGTGCCTTGAGGAAATGGAGCTCTCCTGCGTTTCTGTCAGCCCAGGCAGCTGGATGTGGGAAGCTGTAAGAGGCTGATGCCCTGTGTCCTGCACTTACACTGAGGATGGAGGAAGGGATGGACAAGCAGGTGGCTGTTGATGTGGGGCTTGGACTTAGCTGATGTTGAAAGGAGAGAAATGAATACTAGGAGAAACATGCTGAGGACAAAATCCTGGTGAATGTGTGAAGTGTTTCTTCAGGGGAGTAGAGAGGACCTGGAGCAGAGGATGGTGAGACTCAAAACCCCTTTACGATAAAGCTGTGCAGGTGTTGTGAGAGACAGGAGCCCTGACCTGTTACATGGGTCTGAGGAGTTTCTCAGCAAGCAGCAGGGCTCTAGACTTTTGATTTAATTTGAGATTTTTACTGTTAAAAGCCACTATCTTAACTGTTGTAAAGCAGATTTCCAGTAGTTGAAGCAAGCAAAATGGCCAAAGTTTCTTAATAAAACTACAGAGACTGGGGAGATGAGAGCTTAGCTGAGAAAAGGAGGGTGCTCCCTCCCTCCCTCCCATAAAAGACCAGAGATTTGTTCAAAGAACCTGTAAAAACCAGCAATGGTATCAAAGGGCCTGTGAAGCTGCAGGTGAAGCCTGCTCTCCTCCCCTCGTGGGTGGGAGCAGCCATTTGTGCTGCCCAGCTCTTTGGTCTTCTGCTTAAGTCACTTGGTGCGTGCAGCATAATTCAGGTTTCCACGAAGGACCAAAGTGATCTGGTGTAGTCAAAGGCAGAGGCCTTGGAACTAACACAGAATGTGGAAGAATTGATAATAAGGGGTAATTTTGAGAAATTATTTGCTGTGCTGTGAAACTTCTAAAGTTCGTTGTGTAGCACCAGTGGGGAGGGGAAAAACCCCAATAAACCCAAGCATTGAAAGAAATATGGACAGGAGCTGTAATGTCAAAAAAATGAGAAGGCACTTGGGGTTTCGTGGCCAAACAACTGTTGAAGTTGGCTGGTGATAAGATAGAAACAGTTGCTAGTCTGGCAGTCAAAGCTCTTGAAGATGTACCCATTTCAATGCTGTTGAAGGTTTACCCATTTCTTTTGCCCACTGAGTGTTGCTACTTGAAGATGGAGGATTGGTACAGGAAAATTTTGAGAAGCTTGCTCAGATTTGAGGTAGGTAGTGTGAAGACATCACTTATATGGACAGCTCTGGGCTTGTATAGCTCCTGCACCTCTCTCTGGAAGGAATGTCCTGCCTGGCGAGTCTCTCCTCATGTCCATCTCTGCTCCTTGTAGATGAAGAAGCTGAGCTTTGGTGTCACATTAAGCCTCCCTGTAGCTTGCATCCAGCCTGGCTCAGTCCTTTAACAGTGGGTTCAAGGCTGTTAGGACCAGTGAGGTTTTCCTCCTTTCCTGCATGTCTTGTGCCCAACCTGAGGTATGAGTACCACTGCAAAATTACCTGCAAGGCCGCAGCTTTCCATTGCCTTGACCAATCTGACGCCTGTGTTGGGAACACAGCCTTGTGAACATGCTCTTTGCCTTTCAAGAATTGCTGCAAAGTGAGACACTTGGAGAGGAGGTTTTCCTCTAAGACACGAGAACGGAATCCTGTTTCAGTGTTAGGTATAATCTTTTTCCTTTGAAAACTGCCTATTTGTATTGCAAATATTTGTATACTTCTTGAAACTTTGGTTATTTTTCTTAACCAAATGGTTTTCTTAAAGTAAGAATGCAGTTACCTCAGCAAGAGAAGTTTAGCAGTATAAAGTCTGAGAACTTTCAATCAAGAACACATTTTAATAAAGTCCCAAGATCCCAAATTAATTATCTTTCTTTATTTTTTTTAATATACTCATCAATTCTGGGCCACCAATTGCATTGTGTGTCTTTCAAAAATAATTAATACTCCAATTGCTTAACTATTTTCAAAGTAAATAAGTTTTAAACTTGAACCACAGTAATGGTAAAGAGATAAAACCTGCTATTTTCTGGACTTGACATGTAGAACTCTGGACCCATATAGCTAATCAAACATTTCTAGGCAGATCTGGATTGATTTAGAGGTTACAGCTGAAGCAGGGGCTGAATTGCAGCTGGATGTTGTTGAAATTGCACAAGCCCTCTTCTTGACTTTTTTTTTTATATTCCAGCTTCCTCTTGCTCTTTTCCTTTTCCCTATGAAATCTTGTATTATCTGCAGGTTTTGAAGACAGATTTTTTTTTTTCCAAATCTAAGTTGCTTTTTTTGTTTTTCTCCTTAAATAGAGATTGAGAAAATGTGAGAGTAGTAATTGAGAACCCAATTATGTTGGAGTGAAGTGAGTTGACTTTGTGTGGAGCTGGATCAGCTGGACTTCTGGCTAAGTACAATTCAAGAGGAAAGAGTGATAAATGCTTTATGTTTAAGATTATGTGGAAATATTGGATGTGGCCTGATTGTTATAGTGAAGTAACCTTTAGAAACTGGTGTTTAATAAAAACATTCTTTCTGTCAATGTTTTTTAGTTTGGATCAGGAGAGTATTTTTAGGTGAATCTTGCATGTCTCTGCTTGCCAAGCTTGCTCTGCACTGCTGGGTGGTCTCACAGTGAACCTTATTCCTTCTCTCAAACTTGGATCTGTCTTCCTCTAAGAGGATCTTGTGACTTGTGTGGATGCTGTGACCTAGAAATGCACACATTAGAAATCCATCTACAGGCGAGTGAGGCTGGATTTCTGCATTCTGCAGAACTAATCAAAGCTCATTTTAATAATGTGATTTGTCTTAAATTTTCAACTGGGTCTAAACCTTTAGACTTTTCCTTCTGCCTTCCAGTCATTATAGACAGATTTCTGTATGAATAATGCATAGTTTTGTTTTAAAAATCAGTCTACACAAAACCACTTCATTTTCACTTTTTATTGATTCCAACCTTGGTGGCTTGCATACATCAGAAATTTCACAGCTTAAAAATGTGCCTATCCCTACAAACAAGTCACTGATCCAAAAAGGCTAATTTGACTCCTTTGAATTTTTCCTTGTCTCTTTTTTTTTGTTTGTATCTGACCAGTAGAAACAATTTCCATTTATAAACTTCAATTTTCAAAAGAAGAGATGCATTTTCATTGCTGAGTATGCTTGCATACAGTTCACAAAAATTTGAACCCATCATAGTAATTTGTTATTGTAAGAATACTTAGGTTGTGCTTCCCTCCCAAACTGATTCATCCACTGTTAACTGCTGATATTTCATTCATCATAAAGTTCAAGTACAACAGAATCTGATGTTTTTTGAAGTGGTGAAGAAAACATTTTTGGCCTCCACATTTGCAATGAAATTGCCAGCAATAACTTTTTTATCTTTTTCTCCCCTTCTCTTGATCTAATTTCTTTTCCCTTTTGAATTGCCTCAGCACTTTCCTCCCCTACATCCAGGCACTCTGTCATCTCACTCCCTAGATACTTTTCTTCCTTTCTGAGCTGGATGTAGAAGGGACCCAAATCCTGACTGGGAGGGGAGGGTGGGAACCCCGGCAGGGTCTGGCCAGCTGTGGCTCAGCCCCGTGAATTAATTTGTAAGAATTAATAATTTTAGAACAGAAAACACACCTCAATTTATGTGAGGAAGGCATTGGCAACAGCCACTTCAGACCAGATTTTCCCACTCTCCTGGAAGCTGACTGGCAAAATTTGGAGAGGTTGCAGATTTGGATGCAAGTTGTCCTTCAAAGTGCTAGGTAGGAGGTGAAGGAGAATTTCTGTTGTTCTTTTAGGAAAGGTGATTTCTGTAAAATATCTGCCATTCAACATGGACTTCGCTATCTCGGAAGCTTTATTGTACACTACCTGTTATTTTTTTAAACCTACCACTGTGTGATCTGCATATTCTTTCCTTTTGTTGTTGTCTTTAGCACTGCATTTCACACTGTTGTAAGGTGAAGGGCAAAGGCTTGTAGGGAACTACGTACTGCCATGCTGAGTTTCTGTGCTGTGCAGCCTTTTAAGGTGAGAAAACCCAACCTTTTTTCTCTTTAAAGCAAGATTGTCAGTATTAAGCTGTTAGCTGAGTGACAGAAGTGCTGTGCTGACCACTTGCTAGATGCTTGGTTAGTTGTGAAGTGCCAAGTGGTTTTATCCTCATCTGTGACTTCCCTGACTTGAACATGCGTGCCAGGAGCCTGGTTCTCATAAGGTAGCTTTAATTAATTGAGAGATTCTTTTGGAGTTTCAATTTGGAATTAATAGATAAACTCATCAGGAGACTCAGCAACATAAAGGAAGGGTCAGGCAGCACGAGAGAAGCACACTGGGGTGGGGCAGGGGTGAGGGGCACTCAAGGTGCTGAAGGAAAGGTGAGCTTTCCCATTTCACTCCTGGTCCATCTGGGGCTAGGCTCTTGGGATTACCTACCAGCATGCTTCCAAGTGACAGCTGTATGATAAACCCCTGTTGTGTGTCTGCTAGGTTTTGTTCTCCTTATAGAAGTGCTTCTAGCTGGCTCCCTCGCTGACTCGTGCAAGTCCCTGTGTACGAGCTGATACATATTACATGGGCCAGGAGCCAAAAATCTGCTTCCCCATGGCCACTCAGCCTGCCTAGCACGTGCACCCGGAGCATTTCCTTTGCTGTTACTTTCTCATTCTGCTTGACACCTGCCTGAGCTGGCACTGAAATATGCTCCATCCAGCCCGGGGCGCTTGTGCCACTGATGAAGTTGGCAATTCAAACAAAAATAGTAATTGTTCCAGTCCTTCCCATGGCAGCTTCAGCCTTTCCACTGTTGTTTCTTTACCAGGTCAGTGGGTTCTTCTGAAACCAGTGCCTGAGCTGCCTCAGGAGCTGGCTCTGTGCTGAAGGCACGGGACAAGTGACCCTGTGTCCCAGCAGGTTGTGTCTGCTTTGAAGTGCTTTCAGCCACGGCAGCTGCAGGGACGGATCTCCTGCCCGTGTCTGCAGCAAGCTGCCTGCCTGGCACAGCCACCTACTGTGTCCTGGCAGTGCAGGTTTTCCTGCTTCAGAATTTTATATCCTTCCTAGGAATCAGAGGTAGCAGCGAGGCTGTGTTTATTCAGAGCATCAAGGGAAGGGGCCTTTAGCAGTCTGGCTGACTGTGTGACATTTACCTTCTCATGTCTGTCAGGAATTCCATTGCTAAAGTGAGGCTTGCAAACTGCTCCTCTCAAGACTGCTTCTTCAGCAGGGGCAGAAACCATTAGGGACGCCAGATAATAACCAACTATCTTCATTTGATGTAGTGAGGCGATGTCCCAAGTATTTGGGGACACTTGGATGCCTTGTCTGTTGTCATTTTTCATCACATGTTCTTTGGTCTTGTGAGACTGATGGAAGAATTACTTAAGCATCCGATTACTTGTAGCCTTTTTTAGGACAACATTTGACTGATAAGTTGATGTTTATATTCAGTCACAGTTAAGGATTTTTTTTCCTGACTGGACTTTAAGAGCTGGATGTAACCATGCACAGACTTCAAAAGACAGAGATCTCCCATCTCAGTAACTGACTGTTAGTTATTTTTTTTTTCTGGCAAGGTCAAAAGATGAAAAGACAGGGCTGGATTTAAAACTTTCCACTTGTCCTAAGCAGGAAGATGTCCATTGCTTCAGTGGATTCTGTATCCTGAGAATGCTGGACTTCAGGCTTCCTTTCAGGGCCTCCTGCCTGTCCCCTGTGTGGAGTGACCAGGAGAGGCAGACATGACCCTGGACTGGCTGGACACCACAGAACAGACAGAGCTGAAGCACTTACGGGTTCTGTCCCAGCTGATGCACGAGAGATTTGGCAAGGCTCAGGACAGGCTCTGGGCTGGACATGCTCTGCAGTGAAACCTCACAAAGGACACTGCCTAACTTTTGGTTTCATTTGAGTGCATTGGTGATGAGCACAACAGCAAAAATAGATAGCAGGACAGAACGACAAGCAGCATTTAACATAAATTTAACATATGGGAGATTGCTGTGCTGTTTTTGTTTTACTTTTTTTTTTTTTTTTTTTTGTTCTGGTACCAGTATTAATCTGTATAGTCTCAGTACTTGAAACTTCAGTGCCTTGGAGATGTGATAAACAGCTGCCAGATGTTTCCTTCTCTCTCTGCTTTTCTGGAGACTACCTGAATGTGCAACATAGAATCACAGAATGTCTGAACATGCTACTTTTTTTCTCAAGATGTGGTTATGTTGGGATTTATTACTGTTTCTCTCTGCTCATTGTCCCTGCTCATTTACCCCTAAACTGCAAAAAGACCTTTTAAAAATTGTTGTGGCAAAAGAAATAATTAAACCCCAGGAATAAATACATGTACGTATAGATTTGATAGAATTCTTCTCAAAACAATTCTTTTCCTTAAACACTAGCAAATGTGTTTTACTTAGAGAAGGGAAACACCACTAATGTTTTATTAGCACCTCTGTTCACCCGGCCTTTTCAGTCTAACTGCAAAGAGTAGCTTTTGGGGGGGATGTGTGTGTGTTACAGCTTGTTACTCTTTTGACAGTGTAGCCAAATTAATGACAAGACCTCATGTAATGTGCAAAGCAAAAATGACATTTTGCTGGTGCTTGAAAACCTGATTGATGCTAAAACTCAAAATTGAAAATTTGGTTTTCTGGAGCCTAGTGACCCCTGACCTTCTCCTGTGAACAACAGGGGGGAGGATAGGAGAAGAAAAAAGGGAAGTGGGGGGAAAAAAAAAATTTTAAGTTTTTCCAAGATTGTGATTCATTATCCTTTAGCTCTCTGGAATGCCAGGAGACTTTTTTAAGGATTTGCTGTTCTTTACTTGGCAGAAAGAGGCTGATAGCTTGAGACTTGAATTGTCATTTTATGCACAACACACTGACAGATCGGTGCAAAAACAAACCTACCAGAAATTACATTTTAAGAATGCATAAAGCCACTGAATTAACTACCAGAGAGCCTGCAGACAGTAGTCTTAATTCTGTGACAAAAGACAGGAAAGAGGGAGGTGTTGGAATTTTGCCTCTTCTGTATGCACTGGTTTCATGTACCTGATGCTACTGTTTTCTAGCTGTGCCCTCTTGAAAGGGAGTGGGTTTTCCCTAACCTCAGACAAGGCAGGGGAGGGACCTGTTTTTTAGCTCTTTAGAGGCAGAACAGAAAATCCAGCTATGTAGGGAACTGCTTGAAAACAGAGTAATCTCCCATATTGAGCAAGGTGAGGCGTCAATAATTTGCCATCAATATGTGTCTAAATTTGAGTATGAACTTGCTTTTAGGAGTGCCAGAACTTTTTCTAGTCTGTGTTCACACAGGGTTGAAGGATTGGATTCTGATTGCATAAATGTCAGCTTGGATGTTTGGACTGTAAGAAACTGTTTTCAAGGTGATCCTTTTCTAGCTGGGATCAGCCAAGGTATACTAGCACAGAAGGAGGAAAGGAAATCAAACCCCAGTTGTCAAAGACAGTTTTGCCATGTGCAGCAAGATAAGGAAGAGTTTTACTCACCCATTTTATTGTCTAGCACTTGTGTAAAAGTGTCAAAATATTAATTTCTATAGCCATTTGATTTTTGCCCACTGCCACAAGGAGCCATACTTTGTTCTGTGCATCTCCATGAAGTATTAGAAGCTTTTTTTCCCCATGCTAGTACTTACCTAGTGCAGTTGTTTGCTCTGTAATTCTCAGAAGTTTTCTTACTTGTTCTGGATGACTTTTGCAATAGTCTGATTGATTGCTTGGGAGTTGAACATTCCCATGCTAATACTCAATCCACCAAATCTCAAATGGAGCTGTACTTCAGTGGCAGTTAATTGGGAGTTATTTCTGGATTTCTACAGTCAAGAGGTACTATTACTGTTTTTCTTGGAGTAGCACTTAAAGGCTTCAGTTAGAGATCAGGTCTCTCCTATATTAAATGACATTTGGATGTATTGCAAAAGAAGGTTCCTGGTCCGTAGACTTTAGAGCTAAGTTACACTTTTTCAGTGAAAAGAAATCTTAAGAAAACTAGTCCTGAATACCAATTTCAGAGAAGCCAGGGAGAAAATTATTGGTCATTCCAACCACTACTGGGTAACGCATTGCCTTGAATTTGAGGGGGAAGAGCTTACCTGGCCCACTTTTCAAGGGTGCACCAAATTATTAAAACAGTGATGCTTTGAAGTCAGGCTGTGGGTGCGCAGTAGTGAGCTGTGTACACTGGCTTGACATGCTGACCCTGACCGTTGCAGATCCCATGGTAACCCTTGGAATATATATGCATGTATATGAGGAGATTGAACAGAGCTCTTAAATTTCAAGAAGAAAAATCACTGTATCACTGCTTTCTTTCTGACCTTGAAAGGTCTTGAATTATTAAAGAGTCTCTTAAAAGTGCAACCTAGTTTCCAAGCTCTGTAACTTTTAAATGGCATAACCATTTGTGAAATTTAGTTCTGGAATCATTTAGGCAATTTTTTCTGCATCACTTTAATTACAAAAATTGGATGTTTCTCTTGCTTCAGAATGTTTTATCATCTTAATTAAAAATAATAATTTTATGTACACTGCAGTGCTGTGAATTCAGGATAACAAAAGTTTGAACAACTCATAATACTCTTGCAAAAGTATCTTGAGTAGCTGAAATCCTGGGGGAGTTTCTGATAGCTGAGCAGCACCTGGCTGACTTGATACACACTGGAGCTGCACAGGGATCTAGGTAGCTTTTAATACCTTTGAGGTACACGAGTATTGTCTCTGCTGCCCGTGAGCAGAAAGCTGGCTGCTGTGAGAACTGGAGATGGACCAAGCTTTGAACTGCTGAACAGAAACACCTACGTCTGGGCAGCTTGGACTATGGATGAGAAGATTTGGAGATAATCATATAAGGATGGCACCTCTGCCCTTTCCCTTGGGCTGGAAGGTGTGTGTATGATGCAGGTGCTGATGGTATGTAGTCTGCCCCAGACTTGCCCTTGCCACAGTGAGGCAGAATTAGGACTACAGCTGGTCACTGCTTATTATTTTTATACCTCATTTATTAGCATCAAGGAAGTGACACGTCTCCCTGATTCCTAGGTCTGGGTTATTTTATATTCTCTTTTTTGTAAGTGAGCTTTGTATTCTGCAGGGGAACTTGCCATGGAAAATTCTTTCCAGCCTCCCTCCTCACAGATGGAAACCTGTGCCCATGTTTCAGCTGGTACCAGAAATTGGTTCTGCTGCAGGAGCACTTGCAGGATGTGGTCAAAGCTGAAGCCTTGGCTGTGGGACAGCTTCAGGTCTTGCAAATCACTTTGAGCTCTAACAGTGAGGCCTTTGAATGCTGGGTTATTGTCAGTGTTTACAGCAGTGTGAGTAGAACCAATTAGTGACTTGTGCTTTGTATGTGCTGTAATAACAGAGATGCTGTTTTCCCACTTTGCTAAATTGCCACAAGGCAAACAAACTTCCTCTTGGCTCTGAGGATGGAGCCTGTAGTGAAAGACAAAGTCCTCTCTGCATCCAATACCAACCTCTTGCTGCTGGGCAGGAGTATCTAACGGAAGCAGGCACGGGAATGTACAAGGGTGTGCTGAGAGGAGGAGCAGGGCAGGTTGTTTCAGTTTAGATGTGGGCCAAGGTCTGTCCCTGCGTATGTGTCGTGGTTCCACTGGAATAACAGAGCATCACACTATTTTGATGGCTGTTGTCAGCCGTGTGCTGATGTAGGTGCACTTACTGCTGTGTAATCTGTGTCCACGCAGAGCTGCTTCAGGAGAGGCTGGGGGAAATGGGGAGAGGTGGCAAGGAGCAGCTAGTTTTGTCTCTTCAGAAAAGCATCGTCCCATGGGTTCTGATGCGATCACATCCGTTGTTTCTGCTTGTGCCTTTATAACAGATCAAGCCCTGCTACTTCTGCCTTTAGTGTAAATACTTTAAAAGGGGCAGTTTCTGATTCCAGGCCCTTGCACTGTGTGGGAGCTGTGCAAATGCCCTGCAGGAGCCCATCCTTTTGTTGCTCAGGTGCAGAAGTGTTGCAAAGAAGCATGACCTGTCCGTTTTGCTTCCTCCATCATAATAAAATACAGAAACCTTTCAAAGTTAATTTCAGAGTATTCTTTGTTGTCAGAAGTAATTTGGTGGCCTGAAAGCCCCACCCCTGGACAGTCAAATGCACTTTTGGATGTTTGTGATGTGATTTGCAGTGTCTTGACTGCAAAACAACAGACAACTTCCAGCCCTCTCTCTCTCTTTATCTGAATCTGTAGACTAAAAACTTTGTGGGCTTTAATTAGGAGATAAAGCTGTTCAGAGATGAAAAACTGAAGAGAACTGCTTGCAATACACACACACATTCCTTTTTCTTAAACATCTGGCTCCATCCATGGGACCAGGGCTTCACAGAGCTGTGGAGCCTCAGTGCCGAGGGCTTGGGTTAAAGGTGACCAAAAGTTTCTCATCTTCCCACTGCAGGATCCCCCCGTGTCTCTGCCGATGCTGGGGACCAGGACCGGCTGTCTTCTGTTGGCAGAGATGTAGCTGGGGCAGGAAGCTCCACCAACCACTGAGCACTTCTGCTGGGGAAGCACCTTGCCCTCAGGACTGCAGAGCTCTTCCTGTGTGGTGCAGGCTCGTGTGCAGCAGCCGAAGGGTTGGAGGGTGCCCAAGCCGTGGGAGGTGGAGGGAAATGGCCACGTGGCTTTGGACCCGTCCCTCCTAAACTTGCACGGTGAGGGGGAACAGTGACAGTTGGGTTCTGCTCTGCAAAAGGAATTAGGTGTAATAATGTGTTAGCCTAGGCTGCTACCTGCCAGAGTTAGGCAGACTCAAGACTGGGATAAAAAAAGATTGTCATCTGATTTTTCCATCTGGATGAGACTGTTCAGTTCTCTTGCAGACTCTGTCTCTGGAGGCCAAATAGGAGCAACTGCTGCTACACTCTGCCTTGCAGGAGGAGCTGGGACCATCCATAAGGGGTCCTGTGGGAATACAGATGCTCTCTGGACTGAACCGAGATGGAGATCCAAAAATGCTGATGGGGAACATCCTGAAAATACACACATTGCCCCATTGGTGTCTCTCCCCCAACTTGCTGCTCACAGAACTAAAGCGATTCAGATGCTGGACAGATATAAAATGTTTTCATCTTGCTTGTCAGTAGTTTAAAATTATATTAGCAAGTAAATGAAGCAACAGTTGTAAAGTATCCAGCATATTAATGCTAAAATTATATGACTGGCATCCTGTAAAAAGAGGATTTCTGTTTTATACCTAGAAATTAAACTGTATGCAATTATGATGAGACCACTTATTCCTTGTCCAGTCTAGCTGTCTCTACCTATTCAGTCAAGTTTCCCCAAACAGATTAGTTTTATAGCAAAAGCACAAATAGTAATTAGCATAGAAACAGTATTTATTCTAATTACCCTCCAGTGGCGAGACTGCTGCAAGAGTTAAGCCTCATTTGCATCTGTCTGCAAACAGATGTGGGTGTGCAGAGAGCTGTCGTGTGGCAGCGTAAGGCTGACGTGGGGGGCGATCTGTCGCCTCGCTGATCTGCCTGATTAGGCTCATAATTTCCTGCCAGTTCATCACAGCTTCTGGTGGTGTGACTGTCAAGGGGAAGGCAGGCAGGGTGGGGCTTGGGCAGGAGGGGGGTGGCTTTACCTGGGTGTCCTTCATCTGCTCAGGATTTGTTCCTCTCAGATATAAGGACTACGCTGGTCCTTTATTTATCTGATTGAGCCTGGAGTTTGCTTCCTTGTATGTTTATTTTTAGATGCAAGGTTTTACATCCATTTTAATAAGTCGTCCAAGAAGTGTTGTAGTGCTAAATAACCTGCCCTTTACCAGTAAAATAATTGTCACAGTTTGCACAAATAGAGCTGTTGGGCTTGCTACAGTGATGCGGATGTAACGGAGCATAGACCAATGGGAGAGACAGGCTGCAGAAGAGATTTTCAAGGATGCGATGCACTGTTTTTTGTGAAACAGGCAACCAGGCTATAGTTCAACTTAGAGCCTAACCTGCTGGTGATTATTTAAAATTATCAAGTAATTTTTAATCTCCAGCTCTTCTTCTTCATGAGTTCCTTTTTGGATGGACAGCATGTCAGCTGCTAACTAAATTTCAGATTTTAGGAAGGCCTTTAGTCCTATAAACGAGGACGATAAAAGTCCTGTTTAATAGGGAATACTCCTTTGCTGTGGGCTTGATCAATAAATTAAATAGATTAATTAAGTTGAGCTGTCAGGACCAAGGACTGTCATGAAGTCAGGCCAGCAGAGTTGGCCATTTATCAGAAGCAAAAATTTGTTGAGAAAAGGCAGCATTTAATGGGTAATTCTGGAGTGCATGCAAATGAGCAAGTACATAAAAAGTCTAGCAAGGAGTGAGTGCCTGTCATCTGATCACAAGCATTATAAAAGGAGGTGGATACGTCTGTGCAAAGTCATTAAATTTGCCTATCAAACTCCTTCCTGAGAATTTTTGAACTTCAAGTACTGAGGAGATGAACTGGCTTGTGATGTGAGTATATAGTCTTAGGCATTTCCATTTTTTAATCTTCACTGAAAAATTCAATTGGTTTTATGTTTTGAGATATATATGCGCACACATGCATATATATGGATAAAGTGATTTAATATGCAAGCTTATTAAGAAATAGGCAAGCTTTTATTGTTTTCAGAGCAGTTGGAGAAATTGTGCTCTGCAGGTGGGAGCCAGCAGAGAGACTGGAGCCAAACCAACGTGTTCCTGCCATTTCTGTGCAGGAAGCTTCCAACATTGGTTTATCCCTGGTCCCATTACCTGCTCCCAGGAAGGTCTGGGAGAGGCTAACAGCTGGGTGCTGTGGGCATCTGCACAAGTGGGCTTGATGACTGAAACAGGGTCTCTTCCTTCTCCCTCAAGACCCATCACTGAAGAAGGATGTTCAGCAGAGTTTCAGTGGCCGCTTGCTGAGGTTGGAGACAGAAAGCTGCAGGGACTCCATCTCTTTAATTGTGCCCCGTGTGCCGTAGGTAGCTGAAAGAAGGTGCCAGCGTTTCTCTGGTGGTTCTAGGGGTGATGGCTGAGGGAGCTCTGCTAAGGTTGTGTTGCCTGAGGAGCCCCATGAGGCCATGGTGGTGCGAGGAGCAGAGCAGCAGCCCCTGGCTCTCACAGGCAGAGGAGCTGCTCTGCCACAGACCTCTGCTACCACGTCTTTCTCTGCGGATGCAGTGGGAGGGAGATGGTGTGTGCTTCCCAATGTAGAAAGTGAAGCAGTGCGTATAATTGCATGAAAGTTGCATCTCTGTTTTGGTACTTCCAGTTTAGCTGTAAAGCCCTGGCCATATGGATGTACTCCTACAGCCGCTCTGGAGGGAAGCTGAGAATAAAATGAGCTGTGTGCAAGTGCTGCAAGCCTGTGTAAATGAAACCTGCCTGACAAACCAGAAACATGCCTTTTTGGTGTATAATAAAAGTAAAATTATCACCAGGCATAGAACCTCACGTATGTTCAATTCCTGTTGATTAAATAGTTTTGAGCTCAAAACAGCAAGAGAATGAGCCAGGGATGCTGGTGCCAGGTTAGTGATCTGTCAGGAGAAATGTGGAAGAAGACAGTGCTAGAAAAACATTCCCAGCCATGTGGGAGAGGCCAAGGTCTTTGTTGTAGTTGTGAGAGAAGACCCTGTTTGCCAAGGTGAGAAGGTGCAAGGAGGAGCAAGGACTTGCTGGCACTTTCCTTGAGGGTGTTCATGAAAGAAGAACATGGATGTGTCTGTCTTTGGCCCCCTGAAGTGCAACTAGTGTGGAAGAAGATGAAGCTGAGAGGCTGTTACTGGTGATAACTTCTGGATTGCTTCTCTGCCTTGCTCAATGAGACAATGGGAATTGCTGCCCCGTGCTGTAGTCCAGGGTCTTGTCTTGAGGCCTTAGGTTCCTAACCAACACATTTAAGAATGCTCCAAAGTGGCTGAAGAACCTCAGTCATAGTGTGAGCTGGGCTCCTTGAAAGGTGATTTGTTTGAGATGCTGGTCTGTAGGCTCTTGATGAACATTTTAACGATGGCCCTGGTACTTCAGCCGTAGAAGAGCCAGGCTACCTTCACTTTTTTGTCTTATACTATTATCAGCAGCTGTGAAGAGTGATGCAATCCATATGCCTTATGGAACACCTATATATAAAAATCTGACATATGGATGCTGTGAAGTTCTCGGAAGATTCCACACGCTTGAGATCACCCACATTTTAAAAACATTCTGTTTGGGAATTAGTTATTGAGATGATATGTTGAATTCCTTGAAGTGAAACCAGGCAAAATGTGCTGGGAATGTTTGTAGCTTGTAGTCAGGTCTGAATGACTGTTTTTGGTTCCTGAAGAAGCACTGCAGGTTTGGGAAGGATGTGTTTGGGTTGCATGTTTTCAAGCTCAATGTCTGGATGACTTCATTGTGTCTGTTAACCTCGTGGATCTGAGCCATTTCTAGCTCACAGTTCTTCACTGTCTTCTGCTGCCCCTCACCTAGTTGGGAGCCTCTCTCCCTTGGCACTATGGGAGGGGAGGATGAGGAACACTATTGCTGAACACCTGGTTTCTCAATTAAGTCTCCAGGACTCTGGCTGCTCAGAAGTGTTGTTTTGTTGCATAGACGTGAAGACAGCCTACTGGCTGCTGCTTGTGGGACTTGAAGGAGGTAGGGCATTCAAATGGAACCAGAAGTCAGTAAAGCACACGGTTTGCAAGAAGTTGCAGCTTTGATAACGTGGATTTGCCACGCTGTTGTAGCTCAACACGTCAGGATGTTTATCTGGTAGTTCTTCTTGGCTAGACTTTTTTTTTATCCTTTTTTTATCCACTGAGATGGGAGGCTGTCCTTCTAGTGCTGATTTGGCTGATGCTGCAGCTCTGGCTGCAGAAGCCCCCCCAGGGCGTTCGCCATCGGAGCGTGCGAGTGAGTGGCAAGGTGGGCAGAGGGCACGGTGGGCATGTCAGCTCCACACAGGGGGAGCCCCAGCAGCATCAGCGACTGAGTGAGCAAGTGGTAGGGAGGAAGGCACATAAAAATGGAAAGACTTTTCAGTTTTACTCACTGTTTGAGAAGCACATAGCAAGTGCTATAAAAATACAGATGAATAATCTGTAGTTGGTTGATCCTCCCCTGGCCTCAACAGAGGCAGATGGAAATGGGTTCATCTCATCTGCTGCTTTTGGGGCTTGTTTGGAGTGAATGTGTATACAAACTCTGCTTGTACATGGGAATCATGGTCTGGGGAGGGTTTTGCTCCTCAGGTACCATTTTCCTGCCAGCACCCGGGATGTGCTGTGCCCCTAGATGTTTGTACTTAAGTTTTCGTGAAAGGCATCTCAAATTGCTGCTGTCCTCTCTGTCAATTTTGTTCTTGTGGGATGGCAGAGGATTGACAGTGATTTGGCTTCTGCTTTCTGAAATACTTTAGTCTAGGGCTGCACTGATGTGGAGTAGCAGCAAGCAGCACACTCTGGGGCTTGGTTATTTGAGAGCTCAGGTTATAGATGTATATAAACCCTTTCCTCACCAAAGAGCTGTCGAGATGAAGTTAATTCCACTACCAGTAAATGTTTGTTGCAATCTGTGAAGCAGTAGCAGGAGAGTGAGCCTGCAGCAGGTGTCTGTACATCACTTTAATCTGTAGTCAACCTGTTAGGGTTTCTAGTTCACAGCTATGTCTTAGTTATTTGCACGTGCTGTGCTACAGTGGTCCTACTTGCTCAAAATCCTTTGCAGGGAAAAAAAAAATTTTCTGGCTTTTATTTGAAATGAAAGCTGTTCCCTAGAGTCATGTCAGCTGCAGAAATCCAGACCCCAGCACGTGTGGCTGCATAAAAACTGGGCTTTGGGCTCCATTGAAACACTGTGACCGCACATGTCACAAACCGAGGGAGGCAACGCAGCAGCACAGGCACCTGAAGGACTGAGCCCCTGCTTGGAACTGAGGGGCTGCAACCAGGGGACAAGAAACAGTTATCTCCTCTCTTCTCCTCTTCCAGCCCCTTACATCCAGCCCCTGCCAGCTCTTGGCTTTAAGCTTTGTTTGAAATGATACGCTTGTCTCTTGGTAGTCTTGCCCTGTATTTTAATAGGGGATGGCAGGTAAGGCATAAAGTCAAAGAAATGGAAATAACCTGTAAAAGTAAACCAATGGAGCCAGAAAGACAGCTCTTCAGTTAAGGGTGGTGATGGTAACTGCTGGATTTTGGGGAGTGTTTGCAAACTTGTGATTAGATCATGCAAAATCGTATAAATTTTTTAAGGCCTTTGAGTACAAACAGTGCTGGAGGACTCTGAGAAGTGAATGGCAGAGCTCCAGTACGAGCAGTGTGTATCATGACAGTTGACTATGTGCTGTGGGCAGCAAGATGTGCTGGTAGGTTGATAAACAGGACATGCTGATGAGTTACTACACCTTTTTTTTTTTTTTTCATTTAAGAGAAAAGTACCTGTCATCTTTCTCTTTGTACAAGGTGTTGCATGTGTTTATATGTGTATGTATGCATGTCCTCAAAATAAGTTAGCAGCCTGTGTGCCATTTATCGTCCCTAAGACAAGTATTGATCTCCTCTGTTCCATCTAGGTAGTGCCTTTTATTTCTGTAGCAAACACTATGGCTGCTACTCATTTTATGTTAGCCTGTTTTCCCTCGATTCCTTCTGGAGGAGGAGGGTTGGAGCAGAGTGTTTTGGTCAGCTTTGCTGCTCTGTTTGGTGTGGCAGCACTACTACAGGTGTATCTTTTATTAGAGAAGGCTGGATCCAAAGGGGCCTTGAAATGGAAGGGATTCGGGTTTATGGTAAGGTCATAGTTCCTGGGGGAACTAATTCCTCAGAAAGACTGGTGAGAAATGCTGCCGCCCGCTCTGGCAGGTAAATGTGTGCTTCACTTTTAAGCATGCGAGTAGTCCATACTGAACCTGGATTAGAAGCTGGGATTTCTTTTTGATGTTGCCAAAATGAACTAAAGAGCAATAATAAACCCCAAAGAAGAGATTTGGACTGAAGAAAAAAAGACTGATCTCACACTTTCTCTGCTCTTGGCCTACTCTTTTTGACTACAGAGCTGAAGCAGAAAGGGGAAAGTGCTCAAGGCTATTCAGATTCTCAGCACAAAGGACTAATGTTTTGGTGAGATGAGCACAAAATACTGGCCAGAAACTTGCAGAAGAGCATTGGGATTTGCATTGATTTTGAATCCCTATTAGCACTGTGGAAGGTCTTCCAAGATCTGAACTAAAACAAAAGGAACGTCAGATGTGGGGAGGAGCAGAGAAACGGGGATCCCAAAGATGCAAAGTCTGCTATTCTGGATGTTACGAGAGGTTTATGGGTGTTATGGATTTTTTTTTTTTTTTTTGAGCGGGGGGACTGTGTACACTGTTCAGTGTGTGCTCTTAGGCAGAATTAACAATTTCCTCAAAGATTTTCTAAGATGTTAATCCCAGTAACTGGGGTAATACTGCATAAGTGCTGATTAACTTCTCCTTAGCTCTTTGGCAGCCTGAGAAAACTGCTGCAGTCCTCCCCTTGCAGTGCCACCGGCGAAAGCTGAGGCCCAGAGGATCTGTGTTACACTGCAAAGGGTGGAACAAAGTCATTGCACAAGTGCAAATAGATCCTGCAGCCGGCGCTGACGGGCTCCTTGGAGGTGGCAGACGGGGCCCTGCGGTCACAAATGCAGCTTGTGTGTTAGGAGCACCCAGGAGGAGAGGGAATGTCTGTGAAAGTCTTGGTTTAAGGATCTTAACTAGCATCATGAGGAAAGCCAGGGGCAAAGAAAAGGAGAGAGGCCAGTTCTCCCAGGCCGTGCTCAGCTGCCTGTGTTGGTGGAAGGGTGAGTGGCTTGCTTGCTCTGGTTCCCTGCTTGGTCACCAGATTTTGTTTATATTTCATTCCAGCCCCTGCAGGAAGCGAAGCGGGGCTCATGCAAACAACTCTTTTGTATCCAGAACGACTCTGGGAGCAGAGAAGACATGTTCTGTGAAGAAATGTCCTTCTGGGAGTCAATAGTACAATCCAAGGGCCAGTGTAAGCCATCCAGCCAACACCCTGCATTTGGAGTTCCTGAGAGGCTGCATCCCTGCCTCCGTTCAGGACACCCCATCCCAAAAGCGTTAAGAATTTCCATCGAGCTTTAGTCTATCTCAGATTCCCACCCACTCAATCTCTAATTAAATGAAAGAATTTCCACTTTATGATTAATCCTTGTTTTCAGGGCAAGCTGCAAAATAGTTGAAAAAGTAAGACTTATCTGTCTGCTGCTTTCCTTCTGCCTTTTTAGTTTGCAAATGAATGTAGGGTCATCCTACGTCATTTGTCTTCTTAGAGCTTTTGCCAGTTTTAATTCAGTAAAATACAGTAGTCATTCCTCATACTTATCTGTAAATTGCATTGAATCTTGTTGCAGTCATATTAGGTGGTAATGATTTATATGCCTTCTAATAATTTATTTGATTATGCCAGCTATGTTTCATTTTAAAAAAATTGTCGAATTAATGCTCTTGTGTAGGAACAAAGAAATATTTTCTGTAGTTCTTGCTTTGCCTTTCTTTGGTACGGTGCTGTATGTTTTGTTTGTTAATATAGTGGTACATAAGGATCAGGCTGGCAATTTTTTTTAGGTATTTAATATTGTTAAGCTTCAGGTCGCACAGAAGCTGCATATCCAAAGGCTGTGTAAGCATGGGGGTAGTGTGTCAGTGTGTTCAGGTGGTTCTGCTGTGTGCATGTCCCCAGATTCTGCAAGTCTGCAGTGGGAGGATCTGTGCTGGGCACAGAAGGGGTTGGTGGCTCTGTGCTTGGCTGCGGGGGGCACTGGGATGGGAAGGACACGAGCGACACTGTGTCAGAAGTCTCAGTGGCAAAGTGTGTTGTTCCTCCTCTCCTTTTCCTTGTGCTCCAGCAATCCTTCCATGCACACTGTGAGGAGCCCTCTCACCCCCCTCACCGGCAAAGGGCTGGCTTCAGGGAAGTAGTTAAGCACAGGTTTAATTTTAGGATTAGAATTACTCTCACTGATTTCTGAGACAGTTGTTCTCTCAGAAATAAACAAATAGGAAATGGGGCTACTGAAGGAGGGTGGGGAGAGAACCCTCACCAGAGCTAAAGGAACTGATTCTTCTGTCTGGTGTGTCTCATACATTTGAAACTTTAAGTATCTCCTTTCGTGATGGACTGTCTACCCTGTTTTTTCTCCCTTTTGGAAGTGTGTACTTAATTACTGGAGAACATGCCTCCCACGCCAGCTGACAAAACACAAAGAACTAGGAGGAAGCTTTAACTCTAGGGGGAAAACTTCTTTTCATGAAAAAATGATGTAGTTTTTCTTTTCCTTCACTTGCATATTTAGAGAGGCAAAGGGTGGAACAAAGTCATTGCACAAGTGCAAATAACCTCCAACTTTTTTTTTTCTCTAAAGTATATCTTTGAAAAATGGTGAGTTTTTCTGGATACGTTGGCATAAAATGCCAATTTTTGGCAGTGTTTGAACGCTGCTTTTTTTTTTTACCATTTAAAAGTAGTGTTATGCTGCTGAGACATTAACTTCTGACGAGGATGAAATGTGTTTACTTCTTATGGAAGCTGTGATTGCTCCAGAAGCAAAATTGTTGCCTTTTCTAGAGTTCATGTACAGGCTGGTACTACACAAATCGGAGAGGAGAGGCAGTGCAACCCAAGGGGACAGAAGTGATGGGTGGGAAGACAGAAAGGTATTTTATTCAGTGTACAAACACCTGGAAACATGCAGAAAATCAAACATGAAATGACTTCCTAGCAAGAAATTAAAGCATTCAAGCAATGAAATGAATAATCAAACAGACATATGATATCCTCTCCCTTTAAACCAAGTTCTTCTTCCCCTGAAGCAGCTGAATTTTTAGGGGAGAATTTGAATCTTTACCCTGTAAGCTGCCCAGCTCCCAGCTCTGCTCTTGAGCGGCTCCAGCCCCTCTGACCCACTGAAGCTGGGGAGCCAGATCCCCAGCCTGGGTGACTGCAGCCACCCCCTGCTTACAAAAATACACTCCCTGTCTCCTCACATCACATCTTTGTGTTTTCTTTCCTTTACCCTTTCATCTTCTCTTTGCTGTTGCTGGGTTCCCTCTGCCACAGACCATCTCTGTATTGGGGCATAGGCCTCCTTCACCTCTCCATTTGTGTGCTTTTCAACACTGTGCTTTTTGACATTACTGAAGGCAGCTGTGTGTACACAGGAACATCTGGGGGTCTGCTGAACTGTAAAACCTCCTGACATCTAGGTTTAATTTACACTGATGTATTTTCACTTCTACATGATACCTGCTTTCTGTCTTGTGTGTCTTCTGGCTCTTTACTGTTGGTTTTTTTTCTGTCTCGTTACTGGGGATGACAAGTAGCAGGGAACCGAAGCTGAGGAATACTCTTGATTTTCTACAGATCTGCAGTGTGGGAATACAGCGTTGGTCCCAAAACTGTTCTCGTGGCTGCAGAGGAGTGTGGGTGTTTAAACAGTCGCTTGTTATTTGCTGATGCTCCATTTTTAAATGTTATTGGTTTGTAATGGTCATTTGCACTTGCACAACCTCCTTGTCGTGAGAGTGGTTGATGGTTTGCTAAGAGGCTGATTTCCACCCGAGCTTTTCACAGACCTGATTATTAGGGGATGCAGCAACTTCTGCCAGACTATTAAGCAGCTGTATCATCTCCATGAACTGAAGTCCCTGCTTATATACAAGTTGGCTTTGGCACGTTGAGGCTGTTTGGGTTTTTACAGTTGTGTGTTGAGACAGAGCTGATCCTGCCTGTGCTGCTTCTGTGGTTATCCCTAGCCATTTTTTGGTGCAGACCTGGAAATACCATGTCTGGAAAGTCTTGTTCCTTCTTTGCTCCTGGGGCAGCTCTGTTATAAAGACACATTAACACGTGTAAGGCAACACGGGTCCTGTGACCTTCTCTGGGGCTGTCAGATTTGTCCAAGCAAGGCTTGTCCTGGGCATGGCTGGTCCCTGGGGCCATGGCTCATTCCTTGGAGCATGGCTGGCCCCTGGGGCCATGGCTCGTTCCTTGGAGCATGGCTGGTCCCTGGGGCCATGGCTCGTTCCTTGGAGCATGGCTGGTCCCTGGGGCCATGGCTCATTCCTTGGAGCATGGCTGGCCCCTGGGGCCATGGCTCGTTCCTTGGAGCATGGCTGGTCCCTGGGGCTATGGCTTGTTCCTTTCCTTGGAGCACAACTGACTGACTGAGGGCACTGCTTTGAAGGCAATTCTATTTTGCCCCCAACTTCCTCCTGAACATTGCCTTTGCTCCTTGACCAAATCCTTCTCATTTTCTTGTGTCTGTAGTGACCTTTTTGTGAGATTGGGGCTGCTTTTTTTCCCCAAGATGTGAAGTATTTGTTCCCTGCACACACTGGCCTTTTACTTGTGCTCGAGAACACGATGCAGAGAATTGCATTGCTGTCTGGTTCTGTTCTGTTGTTCATTAATCTGTTTTTCCGCTAGGGCTCTGTTATGAGAGAAGATTAATATTACAGAGAAGATACTTGTTTGTTTCGAATATTTTGTTTCCTTTCTCTGTTGGGAATACTAGTATAAACAACAGGCAATCTGAATTTAAATAGCTAAAGTATTAGTCTTGCTATTCCAATTGCTCGTCATTACACTTGAGGATATGGTTACACCTGATTATACAAAAATACCTGAGCCATACATTTTACATTCTCAATCAGCATATTATAGATGAACTGTGAAAATTTGAGATAGCTTTTTATGATAATTGGGAGATATTTTCCTTGAAGTATGCGAGGCTCTTGAGAGAAGTTGAATTGCTGGTCTGTAATTCTGTTATAAGCTTTACTGGTATTTATTTAACGTGCAGTTTATTGCTACTGAATATTTTTCTTATGGCTCTCTGTCAAAGGCTGCATATTCAGAAGGTTGCTTTTGGTTTTCACATCCTCTGCACAGCGGCTTGTTCATTAGACCAGTTCTGAAGCATCCTCCACGACACGGGTGCAAGGCAGCGGAGCACTTCTGTGGAGAAAATGTAAATTGTTGTTGCCTGAGCAGCCCCCTCCATCTCCCCCGTGGTGTGTGAAGGTAATCAGCCAGCCTGGGGCCCGAGATACAAACTGCCTTAGCTTCCTCCAGCCCTCCAAATGGGCCCTTTGGGGCCACCCCAGACCCAGTATGCTAATGGTAACAGCCCCCTGGTTCTTGGCTTTGGAGGTTTGAGGTTGGGAGCTGGTGCTTGACTTGCTCCCGTGGGTCTGGACTGTCCTGTCCCCCATGCCAGCAGCATGGGTGGCTTTGATTGACTGTCCTTGGCGTGGGGGTGTCAGTACCTTACAGGTATCCCCCTATAAAGCCCTGTGGGGCAGCCCCAGGGTGCTCCCAGGTAGTAGAAAACATGCAATTCTGAGAGCTAAATGCTTTCTAAGGGAATGAGGGAATTTCATGCACTGGGACTGTGCAAGCAAAGGCCAAAAGAGACTTTATTTTTGACCGAGAGGCTACTCGCCCAGCATGTCACTGCTTCAGGCCCCTCAGCTGGGAGACCAGCCGAAGCCACAGCTTTTTCTAGCACCAGGAGGCTGAACTGAGCCACATGTGGTGACTGATGCAAGTGCATGGGACAGCAAAGTGGCTGTTTGGAGATCCAGCTCCCAAGGAGGACCTGGCTCTGGCTTCCATCATCATCAGAAGCTTGACTTGGCTGGAGATGCTGCTGGACTCTTGCAGTCCATCACATGTATTTCTGTTCAGCTCTTCCCTGAAGTTATTGCAAATAAAAGTGAAGATCTGGAGGTCAGAGTGCCCAGCTGAGAGCAGGTGTAAAGCACTTAACCCTGGTCTGACTGGAGTAGTGTTCAGCACCGTGTGTCTGGATCCAGCCCTTCAGCCCTGCTGTCCGTGTGGTTTAACGTGTACAGGGTCGACCTCTGGGGTGTTAACTCAAGAGGAGATTTTTGTCTGTTTACCAAAATGGAAATTGCCTACTTCAGGAGTGGGCTGCAATCCCTCAGAAAACTCATCTTTTAATATATTTCCGGTAATCACAGCTTAAAAACAAACATTTCCAAAATGTTCTTCAGTTTTTCACCCTGCTATTTCTTGCACAGGCATTAATCATCCACTTCTCCATTTAAGTACAGAGCACTGAGTAGTGCAGTGAAGAACCAACTTCTCATCCTGGTGGGAAAAAAAAAAAAAAGTGGTTTTACAGTAAGATTTCTAATCTTTTGCAGGGTGGTGATAGTGCTGGAAAAATGTGCATTGACCTGGGTGACACAGGCACTGTGTGTGTCAGGATTTAACCCCTGATAGTTCACTCGTAGAACATGCTGTCTTACACTGCAAAGGTACAGTGCCAGCTTTTGGGTTGTTTAAACCTAGCCTGGCTTGGTAATTATTGGATTATCGAGGGTGCTGGCTGAAGTTGTGCAAGGTGACACACTGGAAGTTGGGGTGTCCAGATTTTGCCTGCTGTAGCTGGGTGAAGACAGTGGGATTTATCCCAGTGAGCCCGTGGCACTGGGAATGGGCAGTGAAATGATTATGGAAATGCAGGTATTCCCATGGCATCAGCTTAAAGCTGGGTGACAGGATGTCTCAGTCATTGTTTCTGTCACTCTGGAAGGGGTTCAGTCACTGTCTGGGTGGGGATTTCAGTGGGGTGGGAGCAGAGTGCCCAGGCAGTGCACCAGTGCCCTGCTCCATCATCTGTGCTGCTTGCTCTTAAGCTGCTTCTCCAGGCCCCTGCTTCCACCATGACTGCCTTCCTGACCTGGGTCTCTCAGACCCCCATGGTGAGCCCACGAGCAGCAGCAGCAAGCTGAACCTGAGCTTTGGCTTTCTGTGCAGCCCTGGGCTCAGGCACAAGGACTCGGAGAGAAGCTGTTCCTGGCAGGGATGAACTCTGGCTCATCGTGCTGTGATGGCGAGGGCAGAAATTCTGAGGGGGCTGGAGCAGGATTCGTTTTTTGTACCTCTACGTGTGGCCACAAGAAACTGGTGTGTACCATCAAGCAAGAGCTGTTCTGTTTTGTCTCTGGCTTTTAAACTGCACTGGTCAGCCTGCCGGAGCCCCCGCTTGTGGGTGGTGCCTGTTGTTCAGCACAAACATTGCTAAATAGGAATGTCAAGGTAGCAGGTTTGTAGTGGTGGGGAGGAAGGTAGAAGCATGGATGCTGTAGGCTTAAATTTGCAAAAATTTTTGACTGCAGTAAAGCAAAGCAGTAAAGCTGTAGACTAGAATGTTTAAAAATTTAACAGGCTGCCAGCCTGCAATACTGAAGACTTTTAAAAATTAAAATGCCACCATGTTTAATGGAGTCACCAAAGGCAATGATAAAAATGTAATTGCTTCTGATGAGACAAATATTCTGTTAAGTAAAGAATACAGTAAATCTCAGTAGGCTTGGGTAACCTAGGTAGTTTAAAATGAGCTATATTTCTCAGAGCTCAATATGCAAATGGAGTTTGTATATAGTTAATATTTGCAGGAGAAACAGACAGTAATTTAAGTTGATTATGGACATACCCAAATCCTCTGGGTGATCACAGCCACGCTCTTTTTTGAGTTCAGTTTAACTCAAGTGTGTATGCAGTTTGTTTTCAGTATCTCTCCTGTGGCCTGGATGCATTCATGCTTTGACTCCACAGGTACACGAATGCAGTAGGAACAGTTTATTTTTCAAGTTTAACACAATTTAATTGATGTAATAGTGAAGAACTTCTTTTTTTACTGAATTTCAGACTGTTAAAAGTGACAAGACAAACATCTTTGAAAGCTACCCTTGAATTTGACGCTTAACTTCAAGAACAGGTTTGTTTGTTAAGTAGAAGCAACATTACCAAATGATCAGTCAGCTGCCATGATGGAAATAAAACGGCAAACAGTCCTCCATGATGGATTTGGAGTTAGAGCTCACAATTTCTTCAGACTTTTCTCTTCTGTATGCATGGCTTAAAAAAAACCCAACCCTCCCTAAAACCTCAGAAAATAAAAGTAAGCATGCAACACTTATTTTGGCAAATCTCAGAAAGAGAAGCCTGATGTGAGGTAAAGCAGGATCAGACATGCTATGGCAATTTCAATCAGCAGATGTACCTGGTATTGAATTCAGTGAAGCTGTGTCTGTTCGTACCAGGAATGAACCTGGCCAGGTGATTACACTCCATTTTAATAGGAGATAATGAATATTGGTCAGTACTGTTGCAGGTGTTGCTGCAGCCTGAAGCAGGAGCCAGGGGAGGTAGAGATACAGTCAGATACACAGTAGGTGCTCCTGCCTTCCTCTTGTTTTGCCCAAGAACTGCAGGAGCTCATGGTGCTGCTCTGCCCCTGGTTCAAACCAAGAAAGCCAGGCTGCGTGTGCAGTGGGGGCTGCTCTGTCCTGGGGCTGCCCATGCATGGCTTCCTCAATGCCAGGGCTGTGAAATGGGCACCTCTGGGCCAGCTGTGTGCCTGGGGGGCTCAGTGTTAAAGGCTGGGTTCTGCTCTGGGTAGTGGAAATGGGTGGATTAATGTTTAAGCCATATAAAAATTGGAAGAAATACCTCATGGGAAGACCAGAGTGCTTAAAGTTTGGTAACTCTCCGTTGTCCTAACAGAGGTTGGCTTTCTAACAGAATTGGGCATTAGTCAAGAGGAACCTGTACGTGTCTGCTATAGAAATGCTGAATGTGGAGTATTTATGTACTATTGTTTGCCGAGCTATATTCAGAGCTCTAGAGGGTTTAAAAATAGCATGGCCTGCTGGGAGGGAAGGTAAGGTAATAGTGGGAATTAATACCTTGTATTTACACCCACAGCATGCTTGCCTTTACACAGGTGAGTTCTAATTCCAGTACGTTCCACACGTGTCATAGAGCACAGAGATGCCTGCGTGGCCCTGGGGACGAATGGACGGAGTGCTGGGGCTGTGGGGGTGCTCGGGGAGGTGTGGGGAGGCCGGAGGTGGCCGCGGGCCTGGCGGAGGCACAGCCTGTGTGAGGCCGACGGCCCCTGCGCCGAACCGCAGCGGGGTTTAAATTTAGAGCTCTGACGCGCCCCGATGTCAAGTCAGAAACGTGTTGTTGGGAGCGTATAATCAGCTCCAAGTGGCTGCCTTGTAAATCTCAGGAGTGGAAACTGGCCTGAGGCTAGCAGCCGTCTCTGCTGCGTCTCTGCTTGAGTGAACTTTAATTTGACTCTTCATCAAGAAAAGCAGTGAGAGGAAGAGGGGAAAAAAGATGAATACAGAGCGAGTTGTACAGAACAGGCTTTGTATGGATAAAGGTGATTTTGGTGGAGACTTTGCAAGGACTTCTGTGTGCCCTCGAGGAAAAGCAGAGTCCCGTTACAAAGCGGAGTGGGAGAGGAAGGGGCGAGAGGAGCTCGGAGGAATGATGATGTTCTGACTTTGAAAACTTCTTTTGACCTTACTAGGCTGCAGGTGTGGAGAGAGCTTCTAAAAATGAAGTGATTTCAAATTGGGCTGTTAAAACCTGGGGCCAGTCTGGAAAGCAGTCCATGCTTTGTGTGCATCATTTTGTTTGTGTAAGCTGCTGGCAAAAAAGCAATGAGCACCTCTGTGAGCATCTGCAGGAGCTCCACGCAGTGTGCTGCTCCTACCCAGAGGTGGCCAGTGAGGGAATCAGGGGTTTAAACACTCTCTGAAATGTTGAGCAGCTCCTGGCTGGGGAGTTCTTCAGTGACATCATAATGTGAAGTCTACAGCATGAAAAGAGATTATAGACGTGGTGAAACTCTGCAAACCTCATCATGTCTCCCTTGATTATACCTGGTACGTTGTCATCTGCTATGCCAGAGACCAGGGACTGTTTTGAGCCAGCAGTTTTTCAGTCTCTGACAATGTGAAAATAAAGATTAGTGACAAATGAAAGTTTAATCTCGACCAGTTTATAGGAACAACATTTTTTTGAGCTGTTATTGATATTTGGGAGAGATGCTGCCTTTTGTAGGTACTAAGCGTAGATGGATTCAAAGGAGCTGGTTCACAGAGTCTGTGAACCAACCAGGATCTGAAAAGCAGTTTGTTCTTAAATGAATTAAGACACTTTTCAAAGCTGTAGTGTAGAAATTTTAGCTTTTTACCATTTTCATGGGTGAAACATTTGATATTTAGCGAACTCCAAGTTTTACACATGTCCATATGTTGACAGCAAACATAAACATTTATGTGAAGTAACACTGAAAATCTGTATTCTTCACACATCGGAAGGGTGTCTCGCGTCCATTCTATTTTCCCTGAGGGAATATCAAAATAATTTTATAAAAAGAAATTGAATTTAAAAATAATGTTTGGTACTGAGTATTCTAAATATATAGATATACTAGAAAACATGCTATTTTCTTTTTTTCCCCAGGAAAACAAGGGTAACATAATCTCACTATGTGCATAGATAAGACGTATGTGGCCTAGAAATCAATTACAGAAATAAACAAATAGCTGTTCAAGTAGCTCAGTCGCTCCAGTTTATTAAAGAGGACCTAACTTGTAATATCTGCCCAAAGAATTACAATCTTACCAATGCTATAATCTTCCCTTAGATTTTTTTTTTCTTACGTAGCCTATCATTGTTTTTTCCTCAAAGTCATTGAAGTGCTTGAGAAGGCAGAATGTCTTGGGACTTTCTAAGAAGGAGAAATACTTTATTTGCTTACCTTGCCTGGTGCTCTGGTGGTTTTGGTTGAGTTTTGGCACATCCAACCAGTGGAGAAGCCTTCATACTTGGATCTGCCAACATTCCAAGCTTACATGTAGCTGCATCATGTCTTTGTTGTCCTTCTCATTGATTCATTTGGTGTCTGTAAGTTCAAGCCTGGGCACATCCACATTTTTGCACCCTAGAACAGAAAAACAAACTGCCAGAAAACTAACCATAAACTCTGAAAACCCAAAATACCAGGAAAGAAAGAGCATGAGTTATTTTTGAAGCATCTCCTACCACCTCTTTTATTAGGGAAAAAATTCTTGCAAGCTTCTGAGAGGTGCTTCAGTAGATGCTGAAGCCTGTCATAAAGCTCTTTGTTCAAAAAGAAATCTTAACTAATGTAAACTATTTGAAGAAGTGTTTACCAAAAATCTTTAAAATAGCTTTAGGCTTCTTCTGATGTTAGAGGCCTCCCTTTTCCTCCAACCCTGGCTATTTCCAAAATCCTATTGTCTTGAAACTAGGTGAATGGTTACTAAAAGCTTTTTTCCCCCCTTTGACATCCATATTGGAGGAGAAAATTATGTTAAATCCCCTTCAGCTTAAAGCTAATTAGAGCTAGTAATGAAGTCTTTGTTCTTGTATGCTGTTTCTCTTATAACTATGATAATTACATAAGGGGAATGGCATCTGTCTGGGAGATTGCCAGGCTGAGAGGCTTGAGCATAAAGCTGAGGTCTTTTCTGAGCCATGGATGAAGTCGGGTCTGTGTGGCTCCAGTGGCAGAGCCAAACTCTCCCGTGGCTCTTGTCTTCCAAACAGGCAGGGTCCAGTGCCCACGGGGGACACCAAAATCATCATCTGCCTCTGTGTGTTGTAAGGTTGAGCTATCTTAATTTTCAGCTCAAGTGTAAAGTTGGAAAAAATAGAGTTTGCTGATATGGTGATAAGAGGTTAAAGTCTTAGAATCTCCAGTGCTTCTGGACTCTTCACTCATTTAGCTACGTGGACCTGCCTAGAGGTGAATGAGCCTCTGAGCTCCTGGTAGGAGCAGATGAAGAAAAAAGCCAGTAGGGTGTAGTGGGGTGAACATGTGTAGCCCACACATGTGTGACTGTAACAGCCCACCAGGCTTTGATTGATTGAGTCTGAGTTCAGTGTTTATGGTGGAAGGTAACGGATCTGAGAACCTGCTCCCAGACAGGTCTTTTGTTCAGTCAGTGGGAAATGAAATGGGAAATGAAACTGCCACTTTGAAGGAGTTATTTTAAAGCTGAAAGCTTTGAAGGTCAGCCCCACTGGAGTGACATTTTAGCCAAAGGGAGCAGAGAAGAGTTCATTCCGTGAGTGAAGCAGAGATAGTTGTGACCTTAATGGAGTCGTAAAAGCAGAACATGACACTGTGGAAGTGAGTTCCCAAATCCAAGAAAGGGCTTTTTTATTACATCAGGAACAAAACAAGCAGTGAAGAAAGAAGCCTGGATGCTTCCCTCTTTTCATGTCAAAATGAAAAGCACAGTTTTGCAGTTGACTTCTTGTTTCAAAAATAGTTCCTGTTTGGTAACCATCATTAAAATAAGCTCTAACTTAGGTACTCCAGCATGTGAATACCCTCTGGGATAAGAGATAATTTTGTTCTGTTCTCATCTAATTATTTTCTTTGCAGAGGTAATTCAGTTGTTTGTAAAGGACCCATCAGAAGTCTGTAAAGTTCTGGAGGGATTTACCACATATTAGCATTTGTTCAAGCCAAGATTTTCAGAATGTTTGAAAACTGGAATTTTGTACTTTAATTTTGTGCTCTCCAGCAGGGCTCCAGTGCAACTTGTTGATGACCAGCAAAGCCTAGTAATGGATCCTGCCATCTTGTCTGATGTTGACTGCTTCAAGTGTGCTGAAACTTCTCTGGAGGAAGGAGGTGGGGTAATTCACAGTTCAAACAGCGCAACAAGAGCAATGCTCTGACAGACAGAATCTCCAAGTTGAGATGTCTTCTGTTAAAGATGTTTTAGATCAAGCACGAATTAATAGATAATGTGTAGGAACTGTAGAGCACTGTTCATGTTGGATGCTCTGGAAATACAAACAGCACACAGAACGGTTACTGTCCCAGGGTGAAACTAGATTGCATGTGCTTAGGAACATAGAATCGTGGAATTGCTTCGGTTGGAACAGACCTTTAAGATCATCAAGTCCAACCATGAACCTAACACTACCTAGTCCACCACTAAACCATGTCCCCAAGCACCTCATCTACATGTCTTTTAAATCCTTCCAGGGATGGTGACTCCACCCCCTCCTGGACCAGCCTGTCCCAAGGCTTGACAACCCTTTTGGTGAAAAAGTTTTTCATAACATCCAACCTAAACCTACCCTGGCACTACTTGAGGCTAACCTCTTGTTACCTGGGAGAAGAGACTGATGTCCACCTCACTACAGCCTCCTCTCAGGGAGTTATAGAGAGCTATCAGGTCTCCCCTGAGCCTCCTCTTCTCCAGGCTAAACCACCCCAGTTCCCTCAGCCTCTCCTTGTAAGGCTTGTGCTCTAGCCCCTTCACCAGCTTTGGTGACCTTCTTTGGATATGCTCTAGAATCTCAGTGTTTATCTTGGAGTGAGGGCCCCAAAACTGAACCTAGTACTTGAGGTGCAGCCTTACAGGTGCTGAGTACAGGGGCACGATCAGTTCTCTAGTCCTGCTGGCCACACTAGTGCTGATACAAGCCAGGATGCTGTTGGCCTTTTGGCCACCTGGGCACACTGCTGGCTCATATTCAGCTGGCTGTCAACCAGCACACCAAGGTCCTTTTCTGCTGGGCAGCTTTCCAGCTGATCATCCCCAAGCCTGGAGCGTTGCCTGGGGTTGTTGTGACCCAAGTGCAGGACCCTTGGCTTTGTTGAGCCTTATCCTATTGGCTTCAGCCCATTGATCCAGCCTGTCCAGATCCCTCTGAAGAGCCTCCCTACCCTCAAGCAGATCTAAGCTCCCGCTCAGCTTCGTGTCATCCACAAACTTACTGAGGGTGCCCTCGATCCCCTCATCCAGATCATTGCTAAAGATAGTAAGCAGAACGTGCACCAGGACATGTTGGTCGCTTGGGCAGAGGTACCATCCCCCTTCCTCCCTCCTGCTTTACTGGTGTGAAGTATATTTAGTGTTTCTTGCTTTTGATTTCTTTTCTGTTAAGAAGATTGAAAAGATTTCTCAATTCCTACCATCTTTAATTTTTGCTTCCAGATGAAAAATGACCCCTCCAGAGACATGGTTACTGCTTCACACAGTAAAGGTGTGAACACAGGTGGTGATTTTTTCAGACTTCCAAAAAATGCTAAATTATGACTGTTGTTTGTATTTAATTTCTTTTATACCCATCTCATCATATTAAGAGCCAGGACCGTGAGGATGTGAGAAACAAGGATTATGATTAAAGGATTAGTTTATTTCCCTCATGCAGGTCAATGCACCAGCTATCATAACACTCTTACTGGTTTACAGGAAGAAGGAGAACGACTTGGGTAGACTGACCAACCCTTTTAATACAGCTGAACCCATATTCCTCCTTCCCCATGTCACATTTCTCTCCTAAGCACTGCATCCTTTCAAGGCTCTGCTCCTGAGCCTGTTACCTCTTTGTAGCAGAGTATTGAATTATGTTTTCTCTCTGTGGAAATGGAGCCTTCTAACATGGCGAGCAAAACTAGCGTTATTTAATATCTATGCTTAAAAATGTGACAAAACTGCCTTCAAGGTAACACCATTTGAATGGCTTTCCACACTTAGCAATAGACATCTTTCTTGAGTTGTAATTGCTGCTTGGAGAGGACTGTATTGATTGCAGATCCAATTATCTTAAAGGCAAAAACGTTATTGTAACAAGACCATAAAATCCTGTGCTGCAGAGAGGTTAATGCTTTGTCTCCATTCAGAAGTAGGAGATGGCCTGTCCAGACATGGAGAGTGGCTTAATTGCCTCAGACAGTTATTGAAACATCTGGGAAATGGGAGAAGCTTGGGATCTGGGCAGTGGCTGGTTGCAGGGCTCTGGAGGGGTTGTCAGACATGAGAGCTGGGGGCTGGCTTCACCCCAGTGCTGTGCGACCTGTGTGTCTGGACTCTGAGGACAGCGGTGCTCTCCCATCTGTGTCCACCCAGGTCTGCTTGAACACCATTGAGGAGAAACTCTGGTGTTATCTCGTGGTGTGGCTGGTCATAAAACAGGCCCTGTGAAGTCATGTAGATCTTGGAAAGTACTCACTTGTCATTTCTTCATCATCTAAGGGAAAAGAGTCATGTCACTTCTTATAATCAGGGTGTTTGAGTGTGAAAAATGTGCCTTCAATAGTCTACTAATAGCTTGTTCTGGTATTAATAGTTCTTTAATCTTTGCTTCTTGTAGGATTAATTATTAAAACTCACTTCCTGGTCCTGACTCCAGTTGATAGAAGCTATTGCCTTTGTGTTTCACACAGCCACTGGGCAGGTCCTCACGCTTGTGTGCTGCTCTAAGTTGAAAGCATCCTTTTTTGGGGCACTTTGGACAGAGGGAGACAGTTGCACCACTGTCTTCACATTGCTTCCTTGCTGGCTGCTGAGACTAATTGCTTTCAGGGTTGTACAAAAGCCTGATTTCACATTTCTGCTCTGGGTGCAACTTTACATTGTCTAATAGTAAACAAGGACAGCATGTGAGATTGTTATGTGGTGAGAAGGAGAAAAATCAATTTTAATCGTCGGAGTAGAGGGCTCGGGGGGTAGAAGGTCACTGGAGATTAGCAATTGTGCTGCGGCGCTGAGCCCGGCATCGAGCTCCTGGCAGGACAGAAACCATGGGCTGGGGAACAAAACCTGTGGGTGTATCGGTGCTCTGGCCTGCTCTGGAGGGAAAGGTCACTCACAAAACCAGCTGGACTGTGTAGAGCTTGAGTTACAGAGGGAAGGGGAATTTGTTTTGCACAGCATTTACTAATTACCTGTAAAATAAAGAGAGAATGGAGATTTGAGATAAAAATAATCGGATCCTGCCATAGTGGAGCATTTTCAGTCTTTACACCCATGCATCCGCACTCCCATAAGCAGCTTGGTGGGAATCTCACTGCCTATGGTGTGTTTGTAAATGAAATTGGGAATGGCTGTGCTAGCCTGTGTGGGGGATTTTGCAAATACATAGGAAGGAGATGAGAAGCGTGTGCCTTCCCAGATCAGGCCCTTTTGTCCAAGGCTTCTCCCTGCATTGTTCTTTGCTTTGGCTGTTCTCCCTTGCCGAGGGAAGGCAGATATCAGCAAGCTCTCTCATGTGCTGTCTGCTGTAGGACAGTGGCAGGAGCTCAGAGATCCTCACACGTGCTTTGGAAAGAGCCAGAAACCCAGTTGCTCGCTGCTTACGTGTATAACCTTGCACAACGAGACACCCAGGGGGGAAAGTCAAAGAACTTGAAGGGAGATGATATACTGGCTTAGCTTTAGAAGCATTAGACAGCTTTCTTCTTCCTTATCAAAGAGTGATAATCAACTTTCTTCTTTGTGACAGAAGTAGCTGTAAAATAGTTCTTTTCTCTCCCACTCTGCCTTTTTTCTTCTTTCTTTAAAGTTTGTTTTCCTTGTACATACACATCTGCTCTACTACCTGAGTTGATGAAGAGACTCTTTCATGAAATAACCATTAAAAAAAGTCTGTAAAATTTTTGTTGTCACAGGCAGAACTGCATTTGCTTACTCTTTTAATATTTAGCAAAAATTCTGGTTCTATTTTGAAAGAGTCCATACAAAGGAGATATTGGATAAGGAAACCGAGTGGCAAAAAGTATAATACTGACAGATTGTGAATTCTTAAATAACATACTCTTGAGAGTAATTTTGGTTAAGAGGACCAAATGCATTGCCTGCTTGATTTCCTTGCTTAATTTCTAAGGGCAGAATAAGCTGGGCAGTCTCTGGGCTCCCCCCTGCACACTGCTCAGGCGGGTAGCTCCCGTTGAGGTCTCCGGTCAGTGGCGTGGGTGGGAATGAGGCACCTGAAGAGCTTTACAAATCTGGTTTGGAATTCCCTCTTTACGCAGAGGAGTGAGGGGTTGGTGCTCTGGGTCGAGTCCCTCCCTTCAAGGTTTATTCCTGGCAGGTTCAGGTGGGAGCATAGCTCCGGGGGGTGAATGTGTTTGAAACAGTTGTTTTCATGTTACTTTTTTAGTTTCAATCTCCCACCACCCCCCTTTTATTTTTTTAAGTAAACCCGTGCAGTGGGATATACTAGAGGAGTCCTTGTGCTTGACCTCCCATAGAAGAGAGGGTGTCTGCTCTATTCTGTGCTTAACATGGGAACAAGACCCAAATTAAGACTCATCTTTGTAGCTGATTTTAATTAAAGTCCAAATTGCTGTAAGGAATTTATTCTTTTCCGATGGAAACAAGTTCTGCTGTTAGGAAGTGACTGCATCAAGCTAATTACACTGTGAGAATGGAAATGTTTCATCTCAAGCCCGTGCTTCAGCACTCAGTACCTCATTGATTTTTAGTGTATCAAGTGCTTACACCAGATCTGTAGGGTCACAGGCACAAAATAATCTGTATGAATTATGAATCTTTACCATTTCCTTTTTATTAGTAGCAGGGAGACTGACGCAATTACTGTTGCAACTAAGTAAAGAGCAAGTATGTGACTCATTGATATATGATGGGAGTTAACTTCTTCTTGGCATGGGTCAAACGTGTTATTATCATCCTGAATATTAACTCCTTTAACAGGCTGTAACACTTCTGTACCCCTTTTATTGCCACTAGTGCTATCTCTGATGACCAGAATGTCAAAACGGATTCATTAAAACACAAGTCCTGTGTGTAAATAGATTTAAAATAAATGAGGCAGATGTATTAGGTGGCCTTTTTTCTGCCCCGTAAGGTCACACGAAGGATGTAATCAAAGATAAGCATACAACATAGCCTTTAGCAAGGAGGAATACAGCAAAACTCAGCCCTTAATTTTCCACAATTCTATCTGCTCTCAGTGAGAAGTATAAAATAATCTCATCTGTATTCCTCCACAGGGACATGTGTTTGTTTTGCTTATGTGACCTTTCTAGTTTGTCTTTCCGTTGCATCTTTCCTAGCAAGGAGAGGGTGTTATGCAGAAGTTGTACCAGAAAAAAAACCCTACATTTGATTTCCTGTTTCTCTTAAAAAGAATAAAATATCTGGGTTGATACACTGGCTTTCAAAGCAATCAGTAAGCTTTCACCTGTTGACCAGAAAGAGAAATGTGTCAGCCTCTGTATGTGTGTTTGTTTGAATAATAACCAAGGTGGTTCTTTGTCTGTGATAATTGGGGGAAATGGGAATTTAAAATCATGCTAAAAGTGGTGACTGCTTTAAAATAGTCTTGCATGTAGTTACAAGTATTTTTGCAGAGATGGAGCTTGTATACAATTTTCAGTGTCCCATGGTGATTGCCAGTCTTCCATCCGTACTCACTTCTGCTGTTCAGCAGTCCTGTCTTGTACCTCTCCCTATTCCCCTGGTATCTCCCCTGAATTTTGACCACGCAGAAGGTCAATTTTTCTGTTGTTTACACCCACATGTCTTCCTTTATCTTGGTGTAATAGTAGCCAGAGGGGTCATCTGGGTCTTGTGCTGTAAACTAGAAATAAAAATGACTTCCATTCATTGATCTGACATATAGGAGAATAAAATGGTGGCCTTAAAATTGGTGTTACAGCTTCATCTTGTAGAGGAGGCAGCAGCTTAGCACTGCTTTGCATCTCACCTCTGTTGTGGGCTGCAGTGGATGGCAGTCGTTTCCAGCTTGGTGGAAGAGGATTCCCCAAAGTTTCTTTAGTCAATCTGCCTCTTCATTACCACCTTTCCCAGGAGCAAAGATGTCTTTGGGATAGCTCCAGCCACATCTCTTGGGTTATTGCACTTTTACAGTTTATCATCTCTCTTCCACTAGTCTGACGTTGACTGACTGAAGTGTGAGTGGAGAAATACTTGTATGGAAATGGTTGCCTGCAGCCCTTCTTTGAGAGGTGATGGGGGACAAGTTGGGTGGCCTGAGCAGAGCTGGTGGGGTGTACATCTGTATACCAGTCCGTTTTGACTGCTGAGCTTTTCCCAATCCAAGTATGTTTTTTGTTCAACAGCCAAACATTTGGTATTCCTATTTTTTATTGTTGACAATGTTTTATCTGTGTCTTTATCAGATATGACTCCAGGTAGTTTTGTTTGCTCTGGCACATTAACTGGTGTGGATTTTTGTGCAGCAATTCTTCATCTATTTTGACATGTGTATCTGTCATTTTTATCAATTTTTGCCAAGACCAGACTGGGAGAATCTTAATCACAGTATTTGTTCTGGACTTGTCTGTGTGTGAGCCCCTTCACGTGATTTCTCTTTCTTGGTGAAGACCCTGTGTTTTCTGAAAAGGTGGGTTTAACTTCCTTATTCACTGGTTGACCGATTTATTAAAATGTTGGCATTAACCAGTGACTGATTAACTGGTTTTATTACACTCCAGTGCAAATACCCCAGTTGAGGTTACGAGCTGGGCTATGTGCTGGGCAGAGAGAACCCCTGCTGCAGTCCTTGCAGGGCAAGTAGGTAAAGAGCAGCCAAGACCTGGAGACCCAGAGAGGCCAAGGTTTTTTTTTTTGCTCAGGATCACATAGGAAGACAGTACTAGAGCTGGGAGTGAAACGCAGGCCTCTGGCTTTCAGCCCACAGTATTGCTTTTGTTCTTTGCTCCACCCTCCTGATTTCACAGGACACCCCCCACCCCCCCCAGCATCATTCTCGTTTTGGTTACAAAAGCATCTATTAAATTTTGTACACTGTTCTGATGTTCTCTGCTATAAGCTTTTCTGCCTTGGTGAGCCCAAACTTTCCTGCCCTTGTTTCTGTTAGAACTGGCTGGACAAGACATGTGGATGAGTTGTTAGATGGCCCAGCCCAGCCCAGCCAGATCTGATATTGAAGGATGCTTTTCTTTAGTCCATTCAGAGTTTCTTTTATACTCAGTCCATCCAGGACAAGCAATGACAATAATTTTTCACATCCTCAATGGAAAGGATTAATTACTCTGAGGCTCTGTCTGTCCAATCAGTAGAGACAATGGACAGTGGCTTCCCAAGGTGGGATGCAGGCAGATTGGGAGGAGATGGGATGATCATCTTGGACAATATTCTGCTGGGTTTGCTGCTGCTTATCCACTGGGAAGAGTATTCTTTGTTTCTTCTAGGTTTATAGAGCTACCCATTGGGATATTCTCTGTTAGGTCCTGGGAGTTAATGATTGTAGCCTGACCTGATGAAGCTGGACATTCACTTTACCTTTTTAATTTGCTTCCAACAATTGTATCCTGAAGTACTCAATCTTTAGCATTGGGAATAATCAGGATAATGATCCTGCTCTTTGCTTTGATGTCCAGGGGGAGACCAATGACAAGTGGTGTCCCTCAGAGGTCGGCACTGGGACCGGTGCTGTGTAGCATCTTTGTCAGTGACATGGGCAGTGGGGTCGAGTGCACCCTCAGCAAGTCTGTGGGTGACACCAAGCTGTGTGGACACTCTGGAGGGAAGGGAGGCCATCCAGAGGGACCTTGACAGGCTTGAGAGATGGGTCCATGTGAACCACATGAAGTTCAACAAGGCCAAGTTCAAGGTCCTGCACATGGGTCAGGGCAATCCCAAGCACAAATGAAGGCTGAGTGGATTGACAGCAACCCTGCAGAAAAGGACTTAGGGTTGTTGGCTGATAAGAAGCTCAACGTGAGCCAATGTGTGCTCACAGCTCAGAAGGCCAGTTGCGTCCTGGGCTGCATCCAAAGCAGTGTGGCCAGCAGGTTGAGGGAGGTGATTCTCCCCTTCTACTCTGCTCTCATGAGACCCCTACCTGGAGCACTGTGTTCAGATCTGGGACCTGCTGCTGAAGAAAGGTGTGAACCTGTTGGAGTGGGTCCAGAGGAGGGCCTTGAAGGATGATAAGGGGCTGGAACACCTCTGCTGTGAGGACAGGCTGAGAGAGTTGGGGATTTTCAGCCTGAGAAGAGAAGGCTTCAGAGAGACCTTATTGTGACCTTTCAATAATTAAAGGGGACCTACTGGAAAGATGGGGAGGGCTCTTTATCAGAGACTGTAGTGGTAGGATGCGGGGTAATAGTTTGAAACTGAAAGAGGGTAGATTTAAATTAGATACAAGGAAGAAATTCTTCACTGTGAGGGTTGTGAGGCGCTTGAACAGGTTGCAGTAAAACAGAGTGGTGAGACCCTGGAACAGAAGTTGTGGATGCTCAATCCCTGGAAGTGTTCAAGACTAGGTTGGATGGAGCTTTGAGCAACCTGGTCTAATGGGAGGTGGCCCTGCCTATGGCAGGGGGTTTGGGACTTGGTGATCAGTGAGGTCACCAACCTACACCATGCTATGAGTCTGTGATGTTCCTCTGTTGCTCAGGCACTGGAAGAATAATGGGAGTGTTGGAGGAAGAAAGAGTAAAACTGGGAGCAGAGGCTGGGTGAAAAGGAGAGATTGTAGAAGGGAGAGAGAAGGTGTAGCAGGACCCAGCATGAACAGAATGTGAATGCTTCTTTTTGGCTTAAGTCTTTCAGTGTTTGCCATAACTCTAATCTTGTTCAAGTACTTCAGTGATTTGGACATACTGTGTGAGTTTGTGTGTGAGAAGTCTTTCTCTCTTTTGTTCTAAGTTATTATTTGGAGAGTCCTAATGAGCCATGATTGTGCTTTAGGCTAATAGCTATCCAAGTGATTCAAGATTGTGGGGAGCAATTATTTGAGTGCATTATTGCTTTATCTTCATTACTGCCAAAATCTGAAGGGTACTATTACTGTAAGCTGACTATAATAAGTTGTGTCTGATTTTCTTTTAATTAGTGAAATGTTACCTCCTGAAATGCTGGTTAATGCCAATTAAGGAAACATTGTGAGATACATTTGATATAGTACTGTTGGAATTCCTCTCTGCCTGAATAAAGGGAGGGAAAAAAGAGAAGACGTTTGTTCTTGGTGGTGTCGTCTTCCTTACACACTTCTTCATTTAAGAGGTGTCCAGAGTGATTCCAATGCCGTGCTTGCTGATGAAGGTTACTCTGGGAGAGCTGTTCCTTAACCCTTAATAATTCTTCCTGTTTTAAAGAGTGAGGGGCCTGTGAGTCTAAAGTGCTTGTTTAAGCAAAGTTGTAGGTGATGTGGAACGCTGGAATTCCTATGTCAGTCTTGATGACAGCCTTCAAACCCTCAGAAAGTGATGAAGCAAGAAACCATCACAGGGGTTGGCTTCTGATGCTGAAAGAAAGATACAAATGTGAGTTGCCTTTGAGCGTACTTGACACAGCTGGTGGGATTTTTGTGATGTTGGACATGATGTTTGTGGTTGATGACCTTGGGTCAGTAAGCAGGAGATGGGAAGCAGAGCTTTTGGAGATAAATAGGGTAACTTCAACAGCTTAAAATAAGATGACCTTAACAGAGTGATCTTTATACTTTAGAAACAGCAGGTCCTGTAGCACGTAGCAGTGGCTCATGTAATAATCAGTGAAAATAAGTAAACCTTACATAAACAAACAAACTGGTGTGCTGTCGCCATTATTTTTGGATGCAATTTGAAAGGCAAATTGTCTCTATAGTAATTTCCTCTATTCTATGCAGCTTTCTTGCCTGGCTGTCAGTAAGTGGTTCATTAAGAGCTAATATTAAATTCGCTAGTGTATACAAGGAACAGGCCCCTGAGCCACTGATTAAAAAACAAGGTAGAGAAGGCCAAAGCATTTAATTGGAAGCATGAGAGCCGTTCATCCTTTTGTTTTCCTCAAGCCAACAGATTGGTGTTAAAATGAAAGAGGAAGAAGGGCTGTGCTTTTTCAAAATGCAAAATGTTTTAGAAGAGACCTGCAGCTCCTGCTGCCTTGGCCATGGTGAGTTCACTGGGACAGGACAGTTGTGACAAGCCAGAAGTGCTTCAAGTATTGCAGAGTGTAAATAAGACGGTTTGAAAAGGGGCAAATGACAGATAATGAACACTTGTGGCCATGTTCTCAACTCAAGGAGTTTTTGGTAGTGACATTAATGTTCTGAGAAGCATTTAGCAACATCTGTTGAAAAGCTTTTGCAGACATCTGCAAAAATGGTGAGATGTTTTGGACTTCTTGATTCTGCACTCCCTGTGACATTGTATTTTTGTTGTGCCCTTTAATTCAGAAAGGACTGAAGCACCTTCCTCAGCTAACGAGTGTGCAGGAGGAGAGTGCAGTTACTCTGGTTACTCCAGAACAACCCAGCAGCTCGAGCAGGACCTCTGAGAAATGCTCCATGTGGCAAAGTGCTCCTGTGAGACTAAAGCTTGCCCCGTCCTGTTTCAGCTCCAGCAGGTCCCATCCGTGACTGTTTGCATTGTTTACTCTGTCCCTCCTACGTGGTGATCACGGCTGAGATGGGGATGAGCTTTCTTCTTGGCGTAGTTTCTGGCAGAATGGTGTCAGCTGTAGCTGGGCCTTTAAACATTAACTCTGTACAAATGTTAAATACTAATGTGTAGTAGCATAAGGGATTGAACAAAAACAGATGTCTGGGGAAATGAAGAGAACCTGCTCTCAAGATTTTTAACCAGGGACCTCCCAGGAAACAAAGGGAGCACTGAAAGGGCATCATTAAAACAATGACTGTAATGAATAAGCTGCTCATATTATGGCATGTTGGGCAAAAAATGAGCCTTGGGCATGACAGGGTGATCCATTGTATAGTTCATCTCTGCAGACTCTTTAGATTAAAAAAAACTAGAGAGAGAACATATAAATATATAATAGCTATAAATCACTGGGTTATTCAATTATTCATATCCATACAAAACCTCTGCATTTATTTTAGGAGAGGGGAAAACCAAAAGGGATTATTTCTCCTAGTTGTTTTTTAATGTAAGCAATAAAGGAACAGTGGTAAATGATCTTTGGTTTGTGTTCTTTCACAGAATTTGTAGTGTTCATTTTTTTCAAGTGCTTTACTAAGTCAGTTCACCGGCAAAATTTTTAAACAACAGCAAATGGCACAGAATAAAGGTAGAAAACAATTTTTGCTTTCCAAATTGTGTACTCCTGGTGGACAGAAACGTGCTATGTAACCTTGAGGACAGGGCAGAAATTCTCCCATCCTTCTGTGGATACCTCATAGCAGTGTCATGGGTAAGGATCATTCTTTGCAAATAAAACTGAGAGGGGAATTCAGGGCCTGTCAGCATTTATGCTGACAAATTGAGATTAATTAGATAAATGATTCAATATGAAGTGTTTGCTTAGAGCCTTGTAATGGGACAAAATTCCCTGCTGATGTAGTTTCATTGACCCTGGGGAAGGTGAGTCACTGCAAGAGAGAACTTCACCTGCTATTTCTTTATAGTCTAGTCTTGGCTCCGATTTAGCACCTGATTTTTTCCCCATGAATCGTGTGCAGCCTTCAACAGCAGTGCTGGCTCTGCAGAGAGGGGTCTGCTGCTGAGCCTGAGGAATTCACTTCTCCCCAGCCATGGCAACTGCAGGTTGTCCATGACATGTGGTTGTTAATCGCGCGGTGTCCTCCAGCTGGCAATCCCTTGTTCTTGTTACCATGAGAGAGCTCCTCTCCTCCATGTGCTGCTGGAGCAGTGGAGTGATGTTTGGAGAGATCTTTGGTGTGCTTTGGAAACAGAGGACCTGCACTTGTGAGGGGAGCCAGGGCTTGGTTCGTGCGCTGAGCGTGCGGCACCCGCTCCGTGCGGCTTCGCTTTTGCATAAGCAGGATCTTTAATGCTATTTAATGTAGCTTTCTGTTTATGAATTATGTAGCTCTACATTTCACACTCTGGTTACACCATCTGAATTTTAATCAGCCCTTTCGAACTGCTGCCACAGGTTTTGGTGCTACATCAAATGATCGGAGCATCTCTTTGACAATGAAAGGCTGTGAGACCTGGGGCTGTTTAGCTTGGAGAAGAGAAGACTGAAGGGGGGATCTTATAATTGCTTATAAGAAGGGTGGGTGTCAAGAAAATGGGACTGCTCTCTTTTCAGCAGTAGGACTAGGGCCAATGGGTACAAACTAGAACACAAGAGGTTCCACCTAAACATGAGGAAAAGCTTTTTTACTTCGAGGGTGACAGAGTCCTGGAGAAGTTATGGAGTCTCCTTCTCTAGAGACTTTCAAAACCTGCTTGGGCATGATCCAGTGTGACCTGTTTCAGGTGACCCTGCTTTTGCCTGGGGGGGGTTAGGCTAGATGATCTCCAGAGGTCCCTTCTAACCCATACCACTCTGCAATTCTGGGACCAAATACCTCCAACTCCTTCTACAAGTAGCATCAGTCTTCATCTAAATCTGGGACACGTCTTTCCCTCTCAGTTTCACTCGTCTCAAATAATATTGAATGATTTTTGCTAGGAGAATGTATTGCTGAGCTAAAACATTTTTTGGTTTTGAAGTGGCTTTTTGTTAAGAGTTCTTCTTTCTCTGGCTTCCTGGGGAAATAGCCTTTCCATTTAGCATCCCTTCGTTATATTTATATGCCTACTTACAGCTTTATGTGTTTAGTTTTGAGTAAATCTCAACATAATGTGAATCTTTAGAGTGTAGTTAACAGCCTCTAAGGGGACTGAGTAGGAATTTTTGAGGTCAGGTGGACTGTTTCAGTTGATTTCCATGTGACTTGAGTAAGATGGATGGAAGTGAGAGCACACTAAGTAATTCCCTGTCTATACTCCTATCCATCTGAACGCTAATTCTCTTTGAATATGGTTGAATCCTCTCAAGACTTCTAGGAGAAATTGCTCTAATAGCCCTTGCAGCTTGAGAGAAATGATGCAGAATCTGCCACGAAGTTGTAGCTCTGGGAAACCTTCTAGTTCAAGCCTTTCTGTACAGCTCTTCCCTGATGCCATGAAACTGTTTGCAGTTGTTTCAAACTTCTACTCACAGCTCAGTGAAAACAGCTTAGAGACAGAAAATTGGTATTTTCTTCATTTTTTTATGTTACTTTGTTACGTCGTTGTACATAAACTGTGTGGGAAATGCTCTCTGAGCAGGGACTGACTGCATTACTGAACCTCCCAGGGTTTAGCTCTGAGAATATTGAGGAGGAGTTTAAATTTTGAAGATAAGTGACTAGCTACCTATGATGTGCACTTACTCCTGCATGATTTAAGTCTTCAGGCAGAACATCAAACAATTTATTGAAATAGAAAAATAAACTGTTGGTAGCACTTTCATGGTGCTGAGCCTGCTCTTCAAGACCTGCTTGTTCCTGCCAATGATGGTTTGAGTAAATGTGAGGAAACATGCTTTCTTTCAGGTTGAAATGAGGAGTCAGCACATGAATATACAAACACAGCCCTGTGTTTCCCGTGAGTTTTTTTCTCCTTTTCTGTGTTGATACAACTTGAAAAAAAAAAAAAGGCAATATTTACCTCTGTTGACTTCCATTGCTGATCCTGTCTCAGAGAATGCAGGCAATGTTGTTTAATTAGGATAAGGAAGGACTCCTGGACTGCCCCTGTAATCGTTACTAAAATTTTCAAAGCTATTTCCTCTAAAGTGCTTTGAAGCCTGGTTCTTGACACTTAAGTTAAATATGATGGAATTAATTTTGTAGATGGCCTCATCATGAAAAGCAAGATAACATCAGCTCTATGAAGAGTATTCCAGTTAGTGAGTTAATTTTAATTATATGGAAAAAAGATCTGTTTTACCCTGATAAGTTAGTGCTTGTCATTGCTTTAGAGTTTCTTGGATGTTCTCCAGAGAAGGTAGAAGGTTAGCTAATTTTAACATGTGAATAGAGAAGAGAGTATTATTAATACCCTCCCCCCTAAGAAACCTATTTAACACTGCTTGGAAGAGAAAATTGCAGGCTGCAAGCAAATGATACTATTCACACCTAGACTTTACATGGGTCTTTGACTACAAAATGGTAACCACATTCTCTAGTATTGCCATAGCAACAATAAAATAGTAACACAGATGTAAAGTGATACACCAGTGACATTCCT
>NW_008591414.1:118710-178592 GCF_000691845.1 Merops nubicus
AGACCTTTTCTTCCTCTGCTGCTGTCGAGTATCTTCTGTTCAAAGGCTCGCTGGCTCAGAGCTGCTTCAGGATAGTCACATGTTGCTGTGTGCCTCTGGTTTCTGAAGCTGCTTCACCATGACATGGTGTCTGTAGCCTTCTGAGCTGAACAAGCTGTTGTTTCTAGACCTGAGAGGAGCTTGGTCAGTGGTAGTGTGTGAGAAGCTCTAGAGTGAACATGAGTCTTCCTTGCCACCATGGGCATGAGGCACTTTTTTCCTGGTGACAGCTGTTCTGAACTGCTCAGTAAACTGAGAAGAGAGAAAGATTGGAAAAATTTATTCCCATATGTTGTTTAAAATTGGCGTGGACCTTGAAGTGTATTATATTCACCTACGGACTAAATGAACAGCCAGTATCTTCATCCTTCGTGTTCTCTTCCAGCTTGAGATACTCTGTGATTCTCACGGAGGCCTTGTTGGCTTTGTATTAGAGATGAACTGCCAAACAGGTGCTGTTAGTATGCACCTTTTTGTTTTCTTGGTTGTGTTTGCAGTTAATTCATGTTTGATACTATTTCAGTGTGTTCTTGACAATGGGGGTTACTGTCATACTAAAGGTGTGTTGAAAGTTTTGCTATTTACAATATTTGGGGGAGGGTGCTAGCTGAAAGGGGAGACTTCACTTCTGAAAGTCCAATATTTGTAGAATTATTTTCCTTCAGTGTAGACCACAAAGACATTTAAAAATTCAATATGAGATACAGGTATTTTGCCATCGAATTACTGACACCAGTAAAATCCGATATGTTTTTTTTCGGTTTCTGTTGTGTTGTGATTTCTGACTGTATAAGAAATGAAGTGTTTTGGTTGTCTGAAAAACTGAAAAGGAAGTATTCTTGACACTATTAGAGTCCAGGGAATTTATCTTCTAAAAGACGAAGAACAGGGTTTGATTTTAACAGATCAGAACATTAATTGAAAAAAATTCAAAATGCCATTGGAACCTGTGCACGCATAAGCCATCTAACTTTTTTATTCAGCCTGAACCCTTGACATTGATGATATCACATACTTTTATGTTCCACGGATGGATAATGTGTTGTGTCAATTTTACAGCCTTCTGATAGTGTGGAATGTATCCTTGATCTTACGTTTTGAAAGAGACTGAATGGTAGAGCTCAATTTATCTTTGCTGTACCTTTTATCATATTGTCTTCTTTATTTTCATCTTGTCTCTACCTTTTCTTTTGCTTCTCAGATCTAAGAAGTCCCAACATCTTCAGTCTTTACTGATACAGAAGAATTGGCGTGACTTTAATAATTTTTATTGCCCCTCTTGGAAACTTTTATAATTCTGCTACATCCTTTTGGAAGTGATGTGACCCAAATTAAATGCGACACCTCATCCTTTTTTATATGCTCTCCTTCCCTTTGAAGTACATTTTGAACTTAGTATTTCTTCTTTCTTTGGTTGCAAGAAAAAGATGCTTTCAGCTGGGCAGAGACAGTATCTGTTTTGAATGGGCAGATTTATTTTTCCTTGCAAAGACTTTGGGCATGTCACTTGAAATCAAGTGGAAGACGGTGCCAGTAGCTTGCAAGTATTGAACCAAATGTAAAGTACAAGTTCCTTTTGAATAATGTATTATTTATCATGCATTAAGCTATTAATAGAGTGAAGAGTCTAAGATTGGCTAAGACGAAAGTCTAGGATTTGGTTGGAAGGGAAAATGCTGTTGTTAAGTGAAACTTCTAAAATGTGTTCTATTTGACCCACATTTTTGAGGATTTTGTTGTTGTTTTAAAATGGATTTCAGCTATTTTTGGGAGCAAAGGAGGACTGTTCATAATTCTCTTCTCTTCTTTCTCTGCTCTCACCATTTTTCTCTCTACTCTCTTTTCTTTCCAGTTTGTCTTTAGAGCCTACGTGTCCTTACTGGGCACCACAAGTGCATGCAACGGAACTGGCCAAAATACTGTCCTAGCTTCCAAGTGAATGAAAGAATAAGTGAGAATTCTCTTATTTCCTCTGTTTTGTGTTTGAAACTAGCCATGGTTGGCCACTAAAGACCTTTTTCTTTTTCCAAAGCAAGAACCTCCACCCGCAGGGAGGCTTTGTTAGAGTGAGACCAAGGAGGAGATGAAGATCCAACCAAACTTACTGAACTGATCTCAGAGGAGTATTGTAATACCGTGTGCTTACCCTGTGATTTATCTAGTCAAGTTTAAGAGTGCTAAAAAGCTGCTTTAATTTTCCTTTGTCGCGATAGTGAGAAGGACTAATGATGCAGTACAGAAAATACCCATCCTTTCCATCTCATCTGCTTTATCCAGGTGCACTTGTTTTTAAATGGAAAGAAAAAATAAAGAGAGAATTTTCTTTTTCATTAAGAGCTTTCAAATGTAAAGAATTCATTGTGTATCTTTTGGTTTGCTTGTTTTTAAAATTTCTGATAACTGGGTCCAGCGGCATGTCTGATGCAGTCAGTGCAGTGTCCGACTGCACCGAGATGTTAATGGAGGAACTAGTCTGCACCATTGGCTAACTTAATTCTGCGAGCTTTAGCTGGTCTGAAAGGACAAGAGTGGAACTGTGAAAACTGTCTTGACACTTGGTCATTTCTTTTTGATGCTAATGGGGTTAACATCCTCCTCTGCCATCACAAATTAGAAATTTTCATCGGTTGACTTTTAACCCACAGGGCTATTAAATGGAATCATCAAAGGCAAATGATCCCCTGTAAATTGTCTTGAAGTTTTTTTCCTAGTGAAATAATAGCAAAAAGATATAAATGAAAATTTAGATCACTGGAATGTAGGAAAACCAGGAAGGGGAAGTAGTGTGAGCGATAAAAATAGTGATCACGGTGAGTAAATGATCTGCATTCTTTAGTGATATCAACACAGTGAGAAACTGTGAAACTTTCTTTTCCCTAGAAAGCTTGAATACTTAGGAAGCCAATGTCATTGCTATATCTTTACTATATGGAGTTATCTGCTGTGAGAATCTCCCCAGGTAGTCTCTAGTAGACATCAGAATGAAGATTTTAAAAACTCAACCAAACCAAAGGTGTAGAACCTTATGCTGTTCTGGCAGTTTGTAGCTTGTGACTGGTTTTCTCAGAAACCTTAACTGGCCTGTGTTATGGAAGGTAGCTGAAGGAATTTACACTGGCTGTGAAAGTTGACTTTGTAGCACCTGGACTTCCTTCAGTGTAATGGTTTCTGACTCAGACTTAAAACACTAACACATGCACATATAGAATCATAGAATCATTTAAGTTGGACAAGACCTTTAATATCATCAAGTCCAGCCACTAACCCAGCACTGCCAAGTCCACCACTAAGCCATGTCCCTCAGGACATCTGCACACCTTTTAAAAACTTCCAGGGATGGTGACTCCACCGTTCCCTTGGCAGCTTGCTCCAGGTCTTTACAACCCATTTGGTGAAGAAGTTTTCCCTAATATCTAACCTAAATCATCTGTGGTTCATATACACACATCCTCACACTGACTGTTCAGCTATACAACGTTAAACGAAGATCAAGAATTTGATGACACAACCTTGGTTCTGCAGACTTTGGCTAGGACCCTGGTTATCTTCCAGTTGCAGTCCCCTTTTATGTTTCTTAGTTGGTATCTTGCTTGCAGTGGGAAAACAAGGTGAGATAAAATACAGCTTGTACTTGACCAAGAACTTAAAATGTTTAGCTCTACTCTTGAGTGTTGCTTTCCAGGTACCTCTTAAATTCACTGAATTAAATAATTCAGTCTGTCTGGCACAGGAATGGCCTGTGTGTTTTTTCTTCTTGAGAAGGAGAGGTGTGTTTGGTTGAGACAGTTTATTAACATGTCATGTAGGAACTAATCTTATTACCACAATTCCCTGTAGAAAACAAGCTCAGGCATGTGATGCTCACATCACTGCAGGGTTTCTTCCAGCACAAAGGCAGCTTCTGTTGGTGGTGGCCTGTAGGTGATCTCTCTCCTGTACTCCTGCCTCTAAGCACTTTTCAACATTCTAAGCTTAATATTGCAATTTGGTAGATGCTAATTACCACAATAAAGATTGCTCTTGTATGCTGATTAGGATGTCTTTTTATCCCTAACCAAAGTGAGATTATGTATCATTGTCAGAGTGGTTAAGCCCAGTGAACTTGACTGATCATTTCCACGTGTCATTTCATACCGTACACCAGGGTTGATGTAGATGACTGTAGAAACGTGATGAGTAGAGCTCTATGAATCTCTCATAATGAAGCATGAAATAGGATGGAATTTTCCTGGACTCCAATCTTCCAGACACTGATTTAATGGAATTATATTCCATAGTAAAACAAAATTGAAGCCTGTAATAAGCACTGAAGCTGACTCAAAATTTGTTGTCAAAACAGTTTTTGAATTACTGGGAAAAAAAAAAAGAAGAAAGTGATATGGACAATGTATAAGTGTATATTCAAAACCAGTCATCTTTCCAAGAGAGGAACTTCCCTCTGTGTTTTGCCTTTTGCAATTTGAAGGATTCTGTTGTACTTTGCAGGAGTTACCACAGGAGGGAAAACAAAAATAGTGATTAATAAGCACAAAAGAAAAATAGGTCCTGCAATCTTAACCTGTTAACCAGTCAGTGGATACCATGTGCTTGAATTGGTGGGGTTGAAGGTGAACTCCTCTGTTCATCTCTGGAGTTTAAAGGAGATATGGGGGAAATCTGAAGATGATTGAGTGACTTTAGAAGGTCCAAGGAGACTTCAGACCATTAAGCAGAGAGAGCAGACAAATTTAGGTGTGAGTTGAGAAAGCCCTATAACATAAGGGATAAGCACAGTATGGGTGCTGAGCACTGTAGCTTGAGTTCTGCATGTCTGGGAATCAGAGAAGACTGTGGGCTGCATGTCAGCAAAGGTGATTCTGGCAGAGAGAAGCCAGGGTTAATGGAGCAGTCTGAGAAGTGTGGGGCTCTCTATGTTCTAGAGTCTCATGCACGGTGCCAGTTACCAAATTCAAAAAAGATGCCTTAAAAGTTGGAAGGTGGAGAGGTGTTACTTGGGTAACCAGGGCAGTAGGAGGCCTTCCTACTGAGATGAGGCAGGACAGTCATCTTCACAGCAAAGTGAAGCCTCTAAGACTTAATAGCCATCTATGATACTATCGATGAGGAGAGTTAACACCTGGCAGCAAAAAAAATACCTATTTTGGGAAGAAGAGCAGGGTTGCTCTAAGAATAACAGGCTGCAACCTGGTTATGCACAAGCTAAAAGAAAATTTGTAATTGTGTAGGTGGGAGGTTCTGGAAGAGTTTTCTACCAGAAGCAGTGAAGGTAGAAAGCGACTAGTTCTAAGGCTGAGCTTAGTTGGCTAAAGAAAAAGGTTAGCTGGTGTTTGTGGGTAGTACTGGTGAAGTTCTGGTTTTAAGCAGTACCTGTTGATTCGTATGTTTCTCCCTTTCCCCAGACTGAAAACACATATGACAGGTGACTGGAGAATTTAATCCTCCCCTATTCTCTGTCTGGCACCTAAAATAACCCCACTTTTTGCTGCCTGCCCTTTTCCCAGATTCCAGGGGCTGTTGGGGAGGGCAGATTGGCAGAAGAGACACTGAAGTGGAGCAAAAAAATTGTGACTACCAATAAAATTTGGCAACCAAAAATAAATGGTTGTTTCCTCACTGGTTAGCTTTTAACAAAACAATTTGGCTTCCAGTAACAGGTCCAAGTTTCCCAACTTCCTGTTCTCAACCAAAGCCCAGTGAAATTCCAACAAAAGAAACGTAAGAACTTATTTTTTTTTAACCTTTCAAAAGAGTGATATGAAAGTTACTTGGGTGAAAACAACTGGCGAAAAGGAAATAGAAGTGTCCTTAATAGTATAAATTTTCTTGAAATTTGTATAGTTAGATCAAGAATTTTGAATATAAAAAGACACATTTCAGTTTAACAGTTTGGAAGTAATTTGTGGGAAGTATATATTCCTCCGGAATGTCTTGATTTTTATCAAATCAGCATTTTTTTCCATAGAAAAATCTGAATGTCAAGTGAGTCATCTTCTGAACTGTGTGCCAGACTGTATTATTAAGTCAAAAAATGGGAATAATAATTGCAAACGATCCGCAGTGTCTGTGGGATCGTGGGCGCTTACACTTGCCAGAGTCATCCTTCTCCATCAGGAAAACACAAGGATAACTGGGGAGGTTAAGAGAAACATGACAGCTGAAGACACTTGACTTTGTCAGATCTGGAAGGCTGCCTCTTGCCTATCTTCTCAGCCACAGGTGCATTGGTGTTGCAGTTTGTATCTGAGTCCTTGTCCCGATGCTCTCCTACCCAAGCAGCCCTGCCTGGCTCCTGAGTGTCCTGCCTCGCAGAGTGCCACCAGCTTTCAGTGCAGGCTTCTCCAGGACCCCACGGAGAAGCTGGGAGTTAACAGCATGGAGAAGGACCAGGGTGTATTTTCATTTCACCTTCCTTTCCGTGTCCCTCCTAAAATACGACCTCTGATATTTATACAATGGATGTTCTAGTGTTTTGTTTGTTTGTTTGGCCTTTGTTTGTTTGTTTGTTTGTTTCCTGCTTGTGCATCAGTCCTGCTAATAAATAGTGCTTCTCTTGTCATGGGTTTTATTTACATCTATAAACTGCTCAGTCTGTATTTAAAAAAATGCCAAAAATCTTGTTATCTTGTTTTTGTTGACCTTCCTCCTAAAACTGATGTGACTGATGACATAAGAGGTAATAGGGAGAGATTGTGTATTAATATTTAATAGGGATAGAAAGGTTTATTACTGAAACATGTAAAATGCTCCACAGCTGTCAGCTGTAATTACAGCCTCTGTCTAAAAGGTGCGTACACTATTGTGTATTTATGGAATTAAGTTTAGAAAGTCAAGATGATCAAAGTTAAGCACTTAAGTAGCCTGTGTTTGTCAGAATTGGCCATTATGATTGTCAGGTTTTAAAAAACAAAGCATGTTTCAATGCATAAAGAATGTTTTTTTTAACCCTTATTGAGCCATCATGTTTTGTCAGATGGATGGATCTTCCTACAGCTTTAAGGGCTGGATCTTCCTACAGCTTTGAGGGCTGGTGCTGATCAGGGAGGTGGAATAGCTTTTATAGGAGAAACAGCAGAGCTGTGTGCAGATCAGCCAAGCATGGCCATGGCGAAGCCCACGGCCAGGAGAGCCTGCGTTGACCCTGGTCTGTGTCTCTGTGTGTTGGGCTTCAGACAGGGTTTTCATGCCTCTCAGCGTCAAATCCTGCTGGTGCCTTGTTTTCAGGTTCTGGACTTGAAACTCCAGCTGTGCAGGTTTGACACAGTTTTGAGGTAAAGCTGCAATATTACTTGTCAGGTTCAGAATATTTGGATCCCCAAAGCCGAAGGGAGCTCATGAAATGATTGAAACAGAAAAGGCCTAAGCCAGATATTACTGCAATTCACAATGGAAATAGATGCTTTTTTTTTTTCTACTGGCTGATAAAGTTGGGTGTATTTATTTTTATTTGATGTTCAAGTGACAGATTTTATCAGCCTAGAGGTTCTCTTCAAGTATTTCCATTCCAACAGGCAAATACTAAAAGCAAAGCTTCCCGAGCTTTCTGTCACTTCTGCTTTCTGTCAACATATACACAATCCAAAATCGCATCCCATTATTAAATGAGTGAAAACAGTGTGCTGGAAGTGTGGTTTTCCTCACCCCGAGGGCAGAGTTCTTATGAAAAAGTATGTATCTTCACGTAACAGGGTTGATTATTTGTTTTTCTTTCCCTTGAAATCCTACTGCCGTGTTATGAGTTAATTTAGTTGCTCTCGCTTATAATATGTGCTTCACGGGAACGTATGGTAAAGCTAAAGAAACTACTTTTGTGCTTGATAAAGAACAGCTCAGTCTTAAAATAGGAATTGTACTTTGGGGGAAAGAATAGGAATTGTATTTCAGGGGCTGAGAAGTTTCCTTCTTTCTCATCAGTGATCAAAAGGACTTCTCAAATAAAATTCAGAGCTGCTTTTGAGTTAGTTTTTTCAGTGCTGTCAGCTCATGATGGCCACTGCTTGGCTGCTGTATACAGTAGGGTGATGAGGACTATTGCTACTTCATCTTTTCTTCTGTTTTATGCATAAAGACAGGGAAGTTTTAATATACATAGACTGACAGCATTTATTATAACAAGCATATCCCCTGGACTGTGTAAGGCAAACTGTGCTCAAGGCAGCCTTGTGCAGCTCCTGAAATGCTCTCACTCAAACAGTATTGCTGTGTGTTCCCAAGGGATTCGTTTTGGAGGCTTTCTTTGGTGGCTTGTGGTTGTTTGTGGTGGTTGTTTCTCCCCCCCACCCCCCCTTAAAATAATGGTCTTCAGAAGTGGGAATAACTTGGGCATCTGTTCCCTGGTTCCTACAGCTTCACAGTCCCTGAGTTTCACATTTAAATGGGTCCAAAAAGCAAGCTCAGGGAAGTCTTGCTTTTTTAAAATTCCCCAATCCCCTATCTTAGCCCTTGTCATTTGGAATGCAGCCCAGACCTGCTACAATGCTCCTACATCTTGGATTTCTTCTAGTTTTAGGTTTTCTTTGGAAATCCTCCTTTTTTTTTTTTGCCTATTGCTGGAGCACATGTTAGTAACGTGCAAGAGGAGAGCTGGCAAACGCTATCTGGATAAAGACCTGGTCTGGGAGGACATGAGCTTTGAGTGCAGTCCATTGAAGAGTCAGTCTTTGCTGATATTTTGTATATACAAATAAAATACTTGTATAAGTTACCAATATCTTTCTTAAGACACTGAAAATTCCAAAATATACAGGAAAAATCTGTATTTTCATAAGGGTCACATCTCATCTCAAGGTGAATTGGTGTATTCCAGAACAGCTGAAGGTACAATGTCTCTCCAGTTCCTTTGAAAGCATTAAGAGGAGGAAAATCCTTCCTCTCACACATCCATCACCTTGGTGGGCTTGGGGGCAGACCCACAGATGCCATTCTGGTGGCAGGGTGTGCTGTGGGGCTGGGCAGTGCTGGGGGCTGGGAGGCAGTGGCTCCTGCAGCCCGGAGCGTTTGCGTAGCTGCCATGGGCTAGTGTGGGAGTTAGGTAGCTGTGACACTCGTGTGACTGTGCTGCCTGTGTGGTGTGTGGAAATGCTACAATGATTATAAATTCATTGTACAATAGCAGTGTGCCTGTAAAATCTGGTGCCTTTCCTGCACTATTGATAGGTACCTGCACTCTGTAAAAGGACCGGCTCTCTCTGGAAGGTTGGTGAAGTTTGTTTATTTTTATCTGCTACCCTTTGCTGTGAAAAATGTAACCAATTTCCTCAATTCAAGCTTTAATGGTTTCCTCTAACTACTGGCCATCTGTTGTAGCATGGAAAGATTTCCTACAGGGATGCAAGCCATTGCTGTCATATCAGCTCAGTGTTTGCCTGCCATCTTTCTGTTGTGATAAAAGATTTCTGAATTGACAGCTGTCACATACGTGTTTAGGTAGCCACTGGGAGGATCCACTGGTGGACTAATGCTGAATTCTTTCACTTGATCATTGGATCTAAAGAAGATAGGAGCAGATAAAACGTTTTCTTTGGAGTTTTAAGATGAACTGTAGAACTGAATCTAACATTTATCAACATTAATGCAGAGCAAGATTCCTTACTGTAACAAGTCAAAGAGAATCACTGTGATGCTCAATCTTACCAGACATGGTCATGCCTAATTTTGCAGATGTGGAATTTCATTTATTTCAGTAGGACATCACTTATGCATAAAACTCAATCTTTTTATAGAAAAGTTTTCAAGATGTATTTCATATGAAAGATGGTAATTACTTAGTATTTGCCCATTTCCTGAACTAAGATTTTCTGATGGTTTTACTAAAAACAAGCTGCTGCTGTTTAGAGCCCAGTGACTTTTTGGAGACTTGCAGAAGTGAGTCCAGAAAGGGAAGGGCACAGTATGGGCTGAGAAGTCATAAGTGTTTAACAGTGGTAGCAGTCCTGTGTCTAGAATAGACTCTGGTGTGAGAACTACTGTGTGTATTACACCTAAGACAGGAAAGAATATGGATGGGCGTAGATAAAACTGAGGGAAGATTTTATTTCAGCCTTAGTGATGTTTTGGAGCTTAGGACTTTTGAGGTTTGATCCTGGCAGGTGAGGCCATTGCTAGAGAACCTGTTCTGGGGAAAAAGTGCGGGTGGAGCCCCTGCCCGGTGGTTGTGTCCTGTTGAGGGTGTGTCCAGCCAGTGCCATGGACTGCACGAGAGAGGCCCTGGCCTAGGGAGGGTTGTGACCCAACGGGAGCCAGCAGCAGCCATGGTTAGTGCAGGGACATGAGCAGGTCTGAGAGCCCTCCTAAAAGGGAAAGTTGATATTTGTTTATGAGAGTGTTGCTTCCAGGACGCTACTGGTATGGATGTCACGTCTCAGATTCTGTGCTACCCATTGTGGCTTGTCTAAGCAAACAGTTGCTATAGAGGAGTGAGACTTGGGTCTGCAGCAGAGTGCTCTGAAAACATGGGTGCTAGACTCAGCAGCAGGCAGAAAAGCAAACTGAATGTTGCAGGTTATTAGGAGAGTAATGGGGAGTAACTGGGAGAAACATTGTGTCACCATGGAGTTCTGTGCTCTTCCAGCATCTCAGATATCTCATTTGGTATTGGTGCCTCTTTCTCAGAAAGAATGGCATGGCGTGGCACGGCATGGAATGCTCCTGGCCAGCTCTGTGCTGCCCTGTGGGGTGCTGGGCCTCTGTGCAAACCCACTCAGGGGTCACAAAAACCCCAGTGCTGGACCACACCCCACATGTCTGCTGTCAGCTTGCCCATGACAAGAGCAGATCTTTGTTTCAGACAGGCTCAGACAGCTTCTCCAGCCACGCTCTGGGGGCAAATCACACCCCACGTGGGCAATTTGGCATTTTACAATGGAGCCTTTTTGTGGATGGCCAAATATACTTTGGAGAAGAAAATGCTTGTGGAGAGCCACATTTTACCCAAGTTTTATAATTGAGTTATTACGGAAGTGTGTAAAAAAAACCAGGTTTAGAATAGAAGTGCTGACACTAGAACAGCATGAACACAGCTGTTATCATATAGTAAATTTGTAAGAAATTGTATAGCTAACAAAGTAGGTCAACAGCTTCAGAGGAAGAACTGTTTCAGATGGCATGCTACTCTATCTTAGGAGATCTTGATGTTTTTTCAATGTGAGAACAGAGATTTTTCCCTTCTGTGCTAATTTCTGTCATCTTTGCTTTTAAGAATATTCATGCTGGAAGGTGGGGCTGACCTCCAAATTTGAGTACGTGCAAATCCAGCATGTAGGGGTACAGAACAGTGGAGCACAGATCGGAGACCACACGGGTGACTGTGCCATGCCAGGTCACAGGCTGCACTTGCCCAGTGTCCTGCCCGTGACAGTGGCCAGTAAGGGATGGATGAGAACAAGGGTGAGGAGGCAGATGGCACCTGTGGCAGTGGGTTTGGATGTGAACATACCAGCCTGTAAATGATAGTGTTAAACTGTTCCAGGGGATAAAGTCAATTCAGTTACTAAATGCAGCCATTAGACTTTCTTTAAATCCTTTCTGTTTCCCTGAACAAATACTGCTGCACAGAGGTGGCCCTTTTCAGTCTCTCCATCCCTCCACACCTCTGTTTACATTCCAGTACCTTAAGCTCATTTTCCTTGTCCCATTTTTTCTCCTTTACTCTGCTTCTGGCAAGAGGTTTTGAGGGTCTCTTTTCCTCTTTCACCTTGCTGTATACCTCCATTGCCAGCCAGTTTGTTGCTTTGGGGTATGCTGCTGACAATGGGAAGGATCAGAAGTGATGCCCACATGGCTCAGAACAATATTTTTATAGACATAGTTGTCCTCTAAAACCTCCAGTTCTGAGAACAGGTGAATACCAGTGGTACTTTGACAAGCATATTGTTTAATGGCATAGTTTCCATCAGAAAGAACTCCTGAGTGCTCAAGTGGTAGCAAGCTTGGGACCAACAGTAACATTTTAAGGAACTCTACCTTCCCTCCTCAAAAGTGATCTATTTACTGAGGAGGCAAAGTTGAAGTGGTTTCTGGTGAGTCAAAGACTCAGTGTTGAAATCACTCATGACAGTGGCATTTACTTGCTCTGTGTAGAGCCCAGGTTCTTATTTTCAGGACAAGTAACTACCCTACCCTATGTTTTGTTCTGGGGCTTTCAACAGTATTGATAATAACCAGCTTCACAGGTTAATCCTGGTGATTTGGGGCTTCTTACGCAGCTTCCTGTCTCATTCTAAAATTTGCTTTTTATTTGCATTTGGAAACATCTAGAATTTCATGACAGAAAAACAACCGCGTTTGTTGTCTTTTCTGTACTGTGGCTTGAGTATGTCTCATGTCATTTGTGAACAGTTCCCTCTCAAAACAAATTTGTCCCCATTTTTTTAAACTTCATACTGCAGGATTGCCAATTTTTATTTCTTATGTTGGCTGTCCTTCGCTTTCCTTTCTACACAGCTATTTTTTGCACAAACTGTAAGCATAGTAATTTTGTTTTTAGCTACCAAAACCCTATTCTCTGTTGGTAATGTTCCTACTATTTCTTGGATGACACCACAATCTGGGAGCTGAATATCTCAGTGGAATCTATTTGTTCCTTGCAGAAGCTAATGCCAGTATTTTTTTTTTGTTTTATAATAAACATGGTTTTTGCACAGAAATGGACCCAGACATGACCTGCGGTGCCAGTCTCAAAATCTGAATTCTTTAATGTTTGAGTCGTTTATTTTCATGCTGACTTGCAGTTAGATGTTCAAGCTATTTTTTCCTGGTTTATATAATCCTTATCGAGGCAGCTGACACTGCAATCTGAGTTGCAGCAGTACTTAGCAAGGAGTGGAAAAATGATGGGAATGATATGTTTTAACATTCCACAGTCACGGGATGTTCAGCTTATGGTTCATGACTGCTGAGTAACCTTATTGATAATAAGAATGTTACTGAAATACTGACCCTTTTTTTTTAATAATACAGCAAAATTGTGCTATTGTGAGCAGCAGAGAATTGGAAAAATGATTTACTCCTAGGTCTAGTAAATAGGGACTATCTATTATTCAGAGAAAATCAAATACCAAGAATTGAACCTCTTCCTTGCAATGAAATTAATGTTGCATTATCGGCTGTGTTTCAACTTAATGTTGTTTGCTTTGATTTCACATTTGCAAAGAAGTTTGTTCACAGAGGGTTTAATTTTATCTACATGATGTACAGCGAGTAATGAAAGACCAATGTTCAACAAATACAGTAGGTGGATTCATTCTTCAGTGTGAACAAGTATTTTGGCCACACAGACATTTTAAAGGCAGGCAAATAGTGGCTGGTAAAGAGCTTATTACAAGTCTCACCAAAGTTGCAGGTGATTCAGTAAACTGGGACCATTCTTACCCAGACCATCTGGGTCAGGGGCTATGAGCACAGTGAAATATTTGCTTTTGAACTGAACGCTCACTTGCAGTGTGCAGAGTTATGTAGCTTTTCACATATGAAAGCCTTCAGCTCAGCCTTAATCATTCATCACTTTATGCTTCCCAGCTGGAAAGTAGCTCTGCAGAAAAGAACCTGGAGGTCCAGGTGGACACCAAGTTGATCGTGATCCAGCAAATGTGCCCTTGCCACAAAAAAAGCCGATGGTATCCTGGGCTTCATTAGAAGCAGCTCTGCCAGCAGGCTGAGGAAGGTAATCCTTTCTCTCTGCTCAGCACTGGTCAGGCCACACCTGAAGTACTGTGACCACTTCTGGCCTCTCCAGTGCAAGAGAGACATGAACATAATGGAGACAGTTCACCAAAGGGTCACAAAGATGTTGAAGGGACTGAAACAGTGAGGAAATGCTGAGGGAGATGGAACTGTTTAGCCTCGAGAAGAGGAGGCTCAGCGAGATCTATATAAATGTATGCAAATATCTGAAGGGAAGATGCAAAGAGGATGGAGCCAGGCTCTTCCCAGTGGTGCCCAGAAGCATTGGGCACAAACTGAAACACAGGAGATTTCCTCTGAACATCAGGAGATACTTGTAGGGGTAAGAGGGGCTGAGCACTGGCACAAGCTGCCCAGAGAGGCTGTGGAGTCTCTGTCCTTGGAGATATTCAAAAGCTGTCTGGACATTGTCCTGGGCAACCTGCTCTAGGTAGCCATGCTTTAGCAGGGAGGTCGGACCAGGTGACCTACAGAGTTCCCTTCCAATCTCAGCCATCCTGTGATTGTGTCCCTGGTGGGACTTCACCCTCATGACCTGAATGCAGCCCTTGGCCAGTGTGGAGCATGGGCATGTGTGCAGGGCTGGGGACCACATCTTCTGCTTTTATTTGCTGTGAATTTTGCCATTGTTTTGTGTTTATGTTTTATAAGTGCTCTTTGGCAGTGGTGTCAGCTCTTTTGGCTGCAGGGAAGTTCCTCAGTTACATGGAGTTGTCAGTCCTCTGTCTTCCAGACGTTTTAGAGCTTACAGGTCATAGGTTTCCCTGCTGGTAGCTCCAGGGCTTTAAAACTCAGATTACTTCCAGGAGATAGAACATACCAGTCACAGCAGAAGGATCAAGGAAGGGTAAAGAAAGGATCAAAACATTTTCAGCCCTGAGCCTGGGAACAGGACAAGGGATGTGTGTGTGGAGGACACAAAGACAGGGTAGAAACTGGTTCAGTGCTGTAGAAGGGACAGAATTAGAGAGTCACTGAGAAACACTCAAAAATAGCTTTGAACTGGTGAATATCACTAAACAATTTTATGAAAATAGTGAATCCCAGTTGCTTGAAAACCTGTATTTATCAAGTTAGAACCTACTTTTGTTGCTGTGGTGGGAGTGTGTGTTAATGCTGCCATGGGCAATGGGCATTCTGCTCATCTTCTGAATCACAGATAGAGTACTGAAGCATAGAGTTTGAGTAGTACTTAATCAGTTATAATCACAATCAAGATTCAATTTTAATGCAGCTTAGGATAATTAGTAACTTATCAAGTGGATTTGGTTGGGGGGCATGTGAAACGGTTGACAGTGCAAAGCTGTGTTCTAAGTTTCATTAAAAAGTGTTCACCAAATTATTTTAATTAGTAGCTTTTGGCCTGTAGCTCCTTTGTAAAGGGGTTTTGTGCAGGTCTGTGATGGGGCACATGTAGGTTGTGAAGGGTTTGTATTGTCAGTGGCCAATATGTTTCAGTCAGAGCTGGGCTATGAGATGTTCAGTGCCCTGAACTGATGATGTTCTGCACAACTCCTCACACTTTGTTTCAAAGAAGTCAGGTCCAGGTGATTTGCAGCCCTGGGGTGCTGAGAGCAGATGCAGCAAAGCAAAGGAGACTCACTGAGCACTTTTTGCATAATGATTTGAATCTACCAGTTGCTGCTAAAGTGAAATTTTACAACTACAGTATTTTTTGTAGGACAGATGAGGTTTGGAGAATAATTACAAGAAATCAAATGAGATGATGCCATAAAGGCCACAGCTGGGAGTTGGAAAGGTGCTCAAAGATGTTTGAACAGATGCCCAAAGGTCACCAGTGTTACCTAGCAGTAAAATTACTGGGAGTTAAAGACAAAGGGTAGTGTAGCTGAGCAAGGATATGCAAAAAGTAACAGAGGGCAAAAAGATGCTGATTTTTAAGGAGTAGACATAATAGAGGTTATTGCAGAATGAAATCAGTAATGAGAGGTAGCTGTATGCAGAAGGGTGGAGAGTCAAGTGCTGGTGTGTTCCTGGTGTGGAGTTTCCAGTGTCCACTGGGGAATGGGTCTGCTTGCCAGGTGAGATGTTCCATGCAGTGTTTTCTGCTCTCTTTCTGAGAGAAAGTTATGCCATGTTTCAAAAGAACAGGAATGCCTTCTAAAAAGTCAGCTTGTGGGTTCAGCACCTCCAAAATGCTGCTGATCTCCCTTCTGGTCCCTTGCAACTGAATTATTTTTTTTTTTTTTGGCTAGAAATGTAACTGAAAACCTGAAGATTCATTGCAAGCATGAAGCTGTGCCATCCTACTGGGGTGGGGAGAGGGCAGCTAGACAGTGCTGTGAAGGAACAGGGGCAGGGTGCCTCTCCATGGCCCACAAAACCCATGTTACTCCAGTCACATGCTCGTAAACGACGACTCCATAAGGCAGGTAGAACCAGTAGCAAGATCCAGGGAAAATGGGAATCAAGTGGGTGTAATTTGCTAACCTGCTTTGAAAAGACTTCTGTTTTCTGTTATGGTGAAAAAAAGTTTTAGGATTTTTAACTTTTTTTTTTTTACCCTGTATAAGATTAAAAACCAGTATGAGCCTTCTTTGCTGAATGAAATATTTTTTTTTTCTTCTTTTTTTTTTTCCTCTTTTGGAATATTTGATTTGAGTAAATTTCCAGTGTGTTCTATATTTATTTCTCTCATACTTCTTTCAAATACTCATTTAGAAGTTTAGTGGATTGAATGAGATCTACTTGAAATGAAAAACTGAAACTGACTGCTAGATAAATGCAGAGAAGAGGTGCTTTGCTTGCATTTTCCAGTATTCTCAATTTTTTTCGAAATAAAAATGTGAAAATCAAATGTTGTGCATTGGTTCATCTGGTGGAAAATGTTTAGGTTCTGAGGGAGGGGTGTAGAGACAGACACAGAAATATGTTGGAGCACACATATTTCTAAGGCATCTTTTAGAAATGGGTCCAGAGAGGCTGGATTCTTTCCCTGGGAACGAGCTTTTCAGCTAGAAAAGAACCTGGACTCTTAGCTTGTGTATTTACATGGTGCTTCAGTGGCCCACAGAAGAAACGGTGAAGAGTTTCTAGGTTATTTTATTTATTCATCATGCTTGGTGTAATTGAGTTTATCTTGCTCCATCTTTCAACCACACAGGCCAAAGGTGGTGATATGGGGTGTGGGGGAGGGATATTAAGTCTTCTCTCACTTAAAAGCAGAGCTACTGGATGCACAGATGTTTTTAAATCACATTTCAGCATGTTATCTCATTTTTATGGTTAATTGTTACTGTAACGAACTTGACAGAAAGAAAGGAGAAAATTGGTATGGCTTCTAAAAGCAATGAGCCATTAAATAGGTGACAGTAATCTTGATGTAAACTTAGAATATTTAATTGACATGCAAAATACCTCTAGAGAGCATTGCATTTCAGGCTGTTCTCTAAATACCAGGTGTTTATAGCTTGCCCATAAAGTTCAAGGCAAGCCAGCTCTCTGCTGGGGTCACCACAGCCCTTCTCCAGCAGCACCTGGGTTGAGCTGCATCTCTCTTGCCTTGTGTGTGTCTGTGTTTGCTTTGAGGATTTTCTGTCTTCAGTTTTCACCAGATGTCTTTACCATTATGTTTTTTGTCTTATGTTGTAGAACATGTTTCCATGTTGTGTTTGATGTTTCAGGAAAAATTGATCTAGAGCAAGAACAATATGACCAGGTGTGGAGAGGCAGGGAACTGTGGCATCGCTCCTCCAGACAGAGGTGTTGAACCAAGGGTGGATCATCACTGTTGCCTGGTGGTCTGGCCAAGTAGGGTTTTACATTGTGTTTGAGAGCAAGTGCTGTCTGAGATTTGCTTTCTGGTCTTGATTTTTGCATTGTTGTCCCTGTTTTACAGATTACTTTTATATTAATGGTAATTGTAGTTCTCATATTGTTCTTATTTGTAGTATAGTGAATGTATATTATGGTCCTGAATCTTCCAAGAAAGAGATGAGACAACATAAACAGGTCCCACAACTTAAATCACATCCAACTGAGATTGATCCTTTCCCCCAAAGAAAATAAGAATTTAAATTTTTTTAAAATGTTTACATGAAGATAGACAAAAATACTTTACGGAATATTTATGGAAAAACCAAATCACATAAATGAAACATTTTATTTCATTCTGCTGTGATGCTGAATTTTCAAAGCCTTTTCCCCTTGCCCTGAAAGCATTTTCTCATGTGTTTGTTGTGCTATGTTGTTGAAAATCTACCCTGGGAACATGCAGCACCCCTTTATTAAGTTGCCAAATGATTTTAGCAATCTTATTTTCCACATCTGGTTTTTAAACCTCTTTGAAAAGCAGCCAAGCCTGTGAAAAGAAGTCATGAATTGCAAATATATGTCTCTGAAAGTTACCTCACATTTTTAAACAGAGCACTGCTGCTCTGGCACAGTGCAAACAGTGACTCCACTGAGTTACTCTGGCAGCAGCCCAGCACTGGTGGGTGACTGCAGAGCACTGGGCTGTGGGACCAGATGTGGCTCAGGTAGCAAAACTCACTGCAGAGGGACTCTCTGGTTAAGTGCTTATGTGCTGGAGTAGCCTTATAAATTTGTGGCTTTTAGTATCTCTTTCTCGTGCTTAGAACCATAGAATCATTTCAGTTGGAACAGACCTTAAAGATCATCAAGTCCACCACTAAACTATGTGCCTAAGCACTTCATCTGCATGTCTTTTAAATACCTCCAGGGAGAGTGACTCCACCATCTCCCTGGGCAGCCTGTTCCAATGCTTGACAACCCTTGGTAAAGAAATTTTTGCCTATATCTAACCTAAACCTTCCCTGCTGCAACTTGAGGCCATACTTCTATTCTCTTCATGGTCTTCTTGAGGAAGCTTTTTAACCGCTTTTTCTTTTGATGCTTGGTTTATAAATGCTAAATGTTAAAAGAAAACTAGCAGTTCAACAATATTTTCAAGTATGAGTCCTTCATGTCCAACAAACTCTTTTTCTTTCTGTGTCATGAGGAGATAAGTTGATGGCCAGTGGGCTCCTGTAACACAGCAAGAGAAGATATGTATGGCCACAAACCCTCTCTGCCGCCACGAATGAGCAAAGAAACAAGATGTAGGGCCTGAAAAACCAAAACTTCAGCTGAAGTCGCATACTGACCACCTCCTGCTGCCTGCCCAGGGCCCTGCTCAGAGCTCAGACAAGCACAGGCCTCCCTCCTCACAGAGCTGGCTCTTGTGCCTTTTTCTATGTTAGGACAAAGAAATTGCTGCTCCGCTTGCTGTCGTCTGCTCTGTAGTATAAAGCTGTGCTGTGGCTGCTGGGTGATTCATTAAGCTGCAACCAGGAGAACCAAAAGTCTTAAGATGTGAAAGAAGCTTTGACCTATTTATTACAGTACAGAGGTTACTAGTACTGTACAATTAGTAGTAGCATGTACATTAGCAATTAAGAAGTCAGGGAAGTGTAGACATGAACAATAGAGCATCTGTTTGACAGAAATAACTATTAAGATCAGTACAAATTTAGATGCTTTTTTAGTACTTAAACTGCTCTAATTTAGACTAACATACCCATGGTAGACTTGCCTCTTTAGCTAATGAAAATTCTTTGGGAAACCCCCAGGAAGAACACTTATGAAGTACTAGGCAAAAATTAAATATTGATTATTTTTAATGCATCAAATTAAACTTAATCATACTCTAGGAAATACATAATGCTTCCAAGAAATAATTGAAATCCCACTGCTGGTTTCTGTACAAGGTGATTTTGTACTGAAATGAGTTGCAGTACAATAGAAGCTACTGCTAACTTATAATTTGTGAAATTCAAAAAGTGTTAGCATATCATTTAGATAATGAAAGCTTTATACCCATCTAGATTCGTAAGTACCAACTTGAGCAAAGGAAATGTTATTTCAGAACTATTATATTAAATTATACACATTTGCAGGGGGGGGTTAGATGGCTGTATGTTTAATTTGCAAGCTTTTCATTTCAAGCTTTTCATTTATTTGTAGCAATTTAAGAAACCATAGTTTTAAAAACTACTGATAGTAGTGTTAAAATCAAGTGCGTATTCACAAGGCTGACCAAAATGTACATGATCAAAGTAGACAATAAATATGAATAATTTCCTAAACACTTCTAATACTTATTTTCTCTGAATGTTTTAATTGTGCCTTCCTCTTACGAACCACCATCACTCTCCCCCTCTTCCCCATTTATAAAGGAGCCGTTTGATTGAGGAGCAGCAGCCAAATGTGTGACTACAAGTGAAGGAAAGAGGGAGGAGTGAGGCAGACTGAAGTCTCTGGCTGTGACAGTGCAGGTGAGAGGTGTGCCAGCCCAGCCCTGACACGTGGTCTGGCATGGAAAGCTAAACTGTTGCTGCCATCAGCTCCACCATCTGCTGAGGACTTTTTGCTTGTGGGTTGCCCAGAGCAGCTTCGTGGTCTGACTTGCCAGTCCCATGCCAGGTTGGGTTTGGGAGATGCTGCCCAGATGTTGCAGAGCAGACACATCTGGTGTGTGGAGGCTTATGGTCACCAAGGAGCCCTCATGGTAGACATGCATCTCTGGTGCTGCCATCTGCCCCTGCATAGCAGCCAGTCTTCTCCTTGTCCTGCCAGGTGGCCCAAGGCATGGGGTCTCTTGCTGTGGATCACAACACTGCTGTGATCTGTTGTTTCCAGCACGATGGAGTAGTCTTAAGGCAGCTTTGGAAAGGATCTGTGAAAGATGATACATTTCTATATATTGTGTGTAGAAGCCTGTGCTTGGAAAGTATTAGGAACTTAGCACCTTAAAAAAACCCAAACCTTTAAAACTGAAAAAACACTGGTTTGCATTTCAAAGCCTTCATGGTATTTAAACTGTTCCCAGAGTGTTTTGTTGCTACTTCCATTGAAGAGTATCCTTGGTGTAAGTAAGGCAGGCTGCAAAATCTCCTTTCCAGGTGCTGGTAGTGCATGGGGAAGAGCTGGAGCTGGGTTTGTAGGGGAGGTGGTTAGAAACCCCTCTTGCTGCTCAAGGGCAGTGGAGCACACGCTATGCCAAGTCACTGGCACTGTATAAAGCCTCTGTTCCATAGTGCCTGTTCCGAGAAACAGTGGCTGTCTGCAGCAGCTGAGAGCGTGGCCATGTAGATTTGGGTTTTGGGATCCTGAGGGTTCCCAAAGAAATCTCTCCCTGGTGATAGTTTAAAGACTGCTGAGCTCTTCCCATCTGCTTTGTGGGATTTATTAAGATGCATTTTGGGGCTCCTTGGTTTCTCCAAGCTTTAGCTCTAAAGTTTTCTAGGTTCTGATTGTTTTTTTTCCCCTCTCTCTCCTTTCCAGTAGGTTTGTGTGCCCTGCTACATGCAGGACGAGGTGCTTTAATGTACTTGTGAAGTTGTTTTTCCTGCTGGAAGGTTGGCAGCTGATACCAGTGGAGAATGGGCTGGTCAAGCACAACTCTGAGGAGGGGATGTCTAGATCCATAACTGGGAGGAGGATTTGCAGGAGAGGTAGCCCGAGGAACTCACAGCGGCACCTCTGTGTTTGAGCTGCTTTAAAATGCTCTGCCCGAGCTCCTGAGCTCTGTGTTTAGCTGCATGAAGCTGGAGAGGAGGGCCAGGCAGAGGCGGTGGGACACAGGAGGGGCAGGGCCATGGCCATGGCATGGGTGCTGCTCTGGCCCCACTGGGTGCCAGAGGCGGCTGGGGCTGGGCAGCTCTCCTTGGGCCGAGCCAGCAGCACGGGCAGGGCAGGCTGGTCTGACCCAGCACCAGTTCTGTCAGCTGCAAGCTCAGTTTTATGTCTTCAAATGGAAAAAACATGGTAACTTTTAAAAGCAGGTCAAGAAGACCTGTTTTAAAGCCTTGCCAAGAGCAGAATGGTGGGGGTTGAAAGGGGCATCTGGAGATCATCTTGTCCAACCTCCTGGTGAAGCAGGTTCTCCTAGAGCAGGTTGCACAGGATCATGGCCAGGCAGGTTTTCAGTATAACAGTTCTGCTTTAGAGTATTCCCCTGTATTACCTGCTTGTTTTGCAGTGGAGACGTCTCAGAGGCCCAAGGCAGGTACCAGCAGTTTCCCTGCTTAGCAGCACCACCACATGAGATGTTTTGCACAACCATCCACTCAGTATCGCTGTGCTAAATTTTGTTCTCAGTCTTTGTTATGAAATCTCAGGCAAATAGTTTTTCATATCTAGTTTCCTTTTTATAACTTGTTGAGTGTTTTGTGTAACTGTTGGATGCTTAAATGTTCTGGTGATAGATGCCCAAGGAAAACAAAGCAAAACAAAGGCTACAGAAGCTCCTGTCTGCAGTACTGATTGTAAAGTGCTGGGAGATTCTCACACACGAGTGCAAAGCATTTGTAGCAGATTTTGTTTAATTGTAAACAAGCTGTTTATGGCTGGGTGTATTTTTATGGTGTTGCTGCATTGTTTGGTTATTGAAAATAGTTTCTGAAAGCAGGGCTGAGGCTTGTAGAATGATAAAAAATTTTCAATCTAGGGAGGTTAGGAGTCAAGTTTCAGCAGTGCTCCACCATCCCGCTCCCTGGGCTTTTGAAGTGACCGGCCGGTATTCAGGGTCCTGGAGCCATGACAGGCCGGTTCTAGGGAACATTAAATGTTTTTGAAATTCATATCCTAATTTAACAGTTTTTTTGCATGTTGAATATCACTGAATGTGAGGAGTGCTAGTGTGGGTACCAGCAGAGCTAAGAGTTCCAGATTCCTCCCAAATCAAGAAACACTGAAGAATGAATGCAGTAAGTTTTCTTGCCGTTTATGACCAGAGCTGGATGCCATTCCAATGCCTGACCGTATTTTGGTGCTGTCTTTGTTTTCATATGCCAGTAAGAACCCAACTTGCAGGTGTCATGGCACTTATCTGCTTGAGCATGAAAGGGACTATAAGGAGAAGGAGTGATGGACATCACACTTCTCCATAACCCTCATGAATTGTCAGCTATGGCACAGTTATTTGTGTCATCGTCATCAATGTGCTGTCAGCATTTTTTAAAATCCTCCTCCTCTTATAAGGAGGGATTTCCTTCTTTTTAACAGCTCAAATCATTCTGAGATTTAGCACAAAAAACCCACAGCACTTGGTTTTAGGCCATTGATTTTTATTTTATTTGGGGGGCCATAAGGTGGTCAAAAGATGGAATCGTTAAAGCCAACAGAGTGCAGAGATGTTTCAGGAAAGGATGTCCCACTCCTGTAATTTCATGCTTCCAAGGGAAAAGGAGTGATTTGCAGGGATTTTAAACTTTCCTTTTCATACTCAATACATGGCACTATTATACTCAGACTTAATGTGTTGCAGTGTTCCACCATGGGCCATCAGTGCTCAGTGTCTCATGGAGAGGGGAAGTGTTAGGAAATAAATGCGGAGAGACGAAGTCGCTTGTCCAGAGATGCACAGTGGGTTTTGAGAGAGCTCCTGGTCTATAACCCAGGCCATGAACCCACGTGTTGTATCTGTCAGGGCTGCATAGACTCAGCTGTGCGCCCTGGTCTGGGTCCATCCCTGTCTCCTTCACTTCTGCCTCAACAGCTGCCCATGAGCCAGTGCTTGAAGACAGAATCTGTCTGCTGGCACTGCTAGGGCAGTAGAAGAGGGAGCTGGAGACTGGTAACTCTAGATGGGAAGAGAGAGTGGAGATGCCACATGGGCAGACCTGTACATGGCTCATGCCCTCGTGGCTGTGGGGCTGGACGATCCTCTGCTACGCAGAGATGTTTGGGAGGATTTACCGTCCTGACTTTTTTGGAGGGTGGGATGTGAAAATGAATTGGGGAATAAAACTGGCTGCAGAAGAAGACTCCTGCAGAGCACACTGAGTATATCTGTCCTGTCTGGGCAGGGCATAGCGGATAGCTACTTTCAAAGAATTATATTTCCCTTGATTTTGAACCACCTCTATAGTGGGTTATAAAATGTTTTTGACCTTATGTTAAAAATCTTCCTACCAAGTTCCCAGCATTCTCAGAGCAATGGGCTATAACAATGGACAAGGAGGAACTTCAAAAAGATCTTCAAAGGGCTTTATGTAATGCATGGTGGTGGATCGTTCAAAGCTGTTAGAACTGATCTTTAATAGTTGCATCCTTTAAAAGCTCCTGAAACCCATTCATGTTTACAAGATGAGACATGATTTTCAAAAGTCTCTTTTATTCTTCTTCATTTTAGCACTGCATTAGTGGTCATGGGTCCTGTGGGGAGATGAGCATTGCTGAGGTCAATAGTATGTCTTAAATGTGAACAGTCAGGATAATCATCTGTGCTGAAGTTCACCTCGACGCAGAGGGAGTTTGCAAAGCCCTCACTTGCCACTCAGGCCTTCGTTAGGGTAACACAGTGCAAATACTTTAATTTATTTAGGGTAATACAGTGCAAAGGACCTGGAATGGGCTGGAGAGTGATCTCTGCTAGGGTAGAGTCAGGTGGGACACCTGAAGATGTCTGCAAATGGAGTATCTTAGAGATTTTTCGCAGATTTGGGCTGGCTTTCCCAGGAAAATAAAGGGACACCTTTATGTAAGTTCAGGTTCATTCACTAAAACTTTGAGGAAAAAGGAATTGTCCTTTCCTCCACAACTTTGTAAGTATTTTTCCAATAATAACTGAAGATTGCTCCTGTAGCTTGCCAGCACAAATAGCCCAGTGTGAAGTGGATTGTCTACACTGCAGGGAAATTACTGAAAGTAAAATATATACTATTTTAAATATTCATTACAACTTTCATATGAGATTAAAAAAACCCTTCAATAATCTTAAACTTTTGGCTTTAGCTATTTGACAGACTCAGCTGGGCACATTTTTAAGCAAGTACTTTCCATGTTTGTCTGCCTATCATCATTTGCAAATGAATAGTTGGAATCTGTTTTGTGGTATCAGTGATGCATGAAATTTGCAGTACCCTCAGATAACATACACAGCTCCTAAGAAAATAGGGTGTGGAACCCATATTGCAAGAGGAAAGCTAGTTTTAATTAAAGATACACAGAAATCATGGACTTCAGGTCACAATCTAACAACCTCCCCAGGGCTTATGTGGCTTTTTCATTAAAATTAAGTTTCAGTAAGGCAAAACTGATTCTGCCAAGAAATCTGGTAGTCTTATCTGTAGTTCCTGAAGCAAAATTCTCATGAGCTTTACTGTCATGACCACGCACTCTGTAGTTCATACACTAAAAACATGTAAGTATTATTTGTTTTGAATTATTGTCCTAGATCTAGTAACTTTGATACTAAGAATAGCTGAATTGAGAAGGTGGCTAGAGAGCAAGTATTTATCATTCCCCATGATAGAAAACCTAGAAGGCACTTGATGAGGACTGAAACAGCAGGTTTAAAATAAAAGCAGGGTTTTTGGACAGTGTATCACTTAACATGTATATTCTGGAATATTTAACTTATATGGGGTAGGAACTTACCTCTCTGTACATATATACTCTGGTATAATATTATTATGCATGTATAATCTGATCATTTATTGCTAAAGAATAATTTGACAAGCTGTCACAAGGATTAGAGCTTTTTTATCTGTCTTCTATTTTGGTTGCTTCTGTCAAGAGGATTTTTTTTTTTTTTTAAAACATGAGAAAAATTCAGTTCAATGGGACAGATTTCCTTCCAGAAGATAATTTTGAATATTTAGTTAAATGTAGTGGTTTTCCTCCAGCTGTCACTGCTTTCTTGTTCCTACACTCTTGAGAAAAGATTTTAAAAATAGTTAAGTGTGAGTGCGTCTGTATCAGCCTTTCCTAGCAAAAGCTTTTGTTCATTTAAATTTGGCAGCTCCTCTGGTTTGTGCCGCAGACTCTGCACTACGTTGTGCCCCACGGGTCAAGAACCGGAGAAGTATTATTCAGCCCTCGCCCTTGGAGCATGTCTGGAGAGGCAAAGAGAAGGGCTGTTAATTAGAGGTAGACGACAGAGTCTTCAGAGCCAGGATGGGATTGTCAGATGGGGACTGCAAAGCGATCTCCTCAGCTGCTGTGGAGATGTAAGGACAAATCCTGAGCTGGTGTCCAGCAGGAAAACCGTAGGGAAGTCACACGTGGCCTTGATGAAGGTAATGGATTTAGGCTGATAAACACATGAGAAATCTGCTCCTTGGGGTAGCTACTGGATATTAGAGGTGCAGTATCTCATACCTGAACTATCTCTGTGGGAGGTATCCATGGGCAGGGAGATGTAAGGCAACAGGGAAGAGGATCTACAGTGGTGAAGCCAGAGACTTAGCATTGAAGCCATTTCCTCAGTGTTTCCTCATCTGAAAAACAGGAACCAAAGGGCAAAAATACAGAAATTCCAGTAGCAGCATTGTTAGTTGAGAAGATGTATTTCCTTTAAACTCTCAGGAACCATTTTATCCACCATTTTTCCCCCATCTGTGATGGGACTGTTTTCCCCAGAGCTCCAAGGCTTCCTGGGGAGCACGTGGATAGTGGCACATCTGCTCTGTCCCCATCCTCACGGGAATTAGGCAGGCGTGGACAATTAGTCTTTTAAAAGGTCTGCTGCTCAGCAACACGCCAGCGAAGCCCACGTAGCCCCACTACACAATATCAATTTTTAATGATGATAACTTCGCTAAATTCAGCCCTTGATAAATCTTAGAGTTGGGTATTCAAAGTTTAAAATCAAATATAAACCAATTACTTCAGTATTTGATTAAACTGAACTGCCACTTTGGTAAAGTGTTTAAATAAATCAGTATTAATATACTTTTCTACAGTAAATAAAGTTATGTCTGTATAGTTCAAGTATCAATATTCACATGGAGCTCTTGGAAATGAAGCACAGGCAGTCTGCACAGAAAATGTATTAACTTAAGGAAATACATATTTTATTGATCTTTAAAGGCTGAGATCATGAACTTAGGAGTAGCAATTGGAAACACTATTTTTAGAACAGTGAACCAAGTATTTGTAAATACACTGTCAGAAGACCATTGCATTTTATTCTGTTAACTCTGAAGACTGCCAGCTGTAAAAGCTCGAGGGCTGACGGACTTTAGAAGGTGATGTTGAATGGACTTTTTGGAGGCTACACACTTATGGACATGTGCCCCATTGGTATCAGCTGCTGGGTGGGGCTGCCAGGAGACACCAACCTTTAAAGTTGTGTTGCAAATGCAGAAGCAATCTTCACCCAATGAGGCCTCCTGCCTTTGGTGCTTGCAGCACACTTCCCTGCTTAGTGCAAAGATGGCCCCTCTCCCACAGGACCTCATCCAGAGCCATGTTACCTCACCAGGAACCTGCTCACTGCCTGCCACAGCGTCAAAATGCACCTTTGTAAACAGAGAGCTGAGCACCAGGGCCTTGGTGTGCAGAGGAACGTGTTCTTGCACATAGAGACAGTTTCAAGACATGTGAATTAGGGGCTGCTGAGTCACTCTTACCTCCTGTGGAGTACTTGAAACCTGCTCAACCAGGAGTCTCTGTCATCCAGAGATGGGCCCAGGCCTCTGCAGTTTGACCTCCCCTCTCTGTGGAGTATAGGAGGGTACAACCAGCTGAACTCTGTGTAATGATTTCTGAGCTCTGCCTTCAGTTGCTCATCAAACATCTTGTTTCTACAAGTCTTACTAAAGACATGATCTTGTCAAGCAAATCATAGGCCTTCTAGAAGTGGTGTGAAAGGCCAATCTGCCCGTTCTTATGGATAATTTTATGCTTCCAGGCCTGTAATATTTGAGAAATTAGATCCTTAATTCCACATTTTGGTTCTTTAGTCTTGGTAAGCCTGAAGAAGTGGGCTTTGCTTACTATCTTCAGCTTAGCTCAGGAATGCAACCATCTGCTGAAAAAGACAACATAAAGATGTTACTCTAAAATGTGAAAGCTATCTGTTCTCAGATCTATTTATCTTGGAGCTCTTATCTTTATTTTCACAGCACACATACTTATTTCCAGGAGGTTTATTTTGTGCTCCCCTGAGTGGCTTCCTACCATCCAGACGTTCTGGGTGTGTTGTGCTTGCTTGGGGCTGCAAAAGTGCCTTCTGAAATCCTTCACGTTTCAGGTGTAGAAATTGGGTGTAATCCATATCCAACATACCATGGTGCTCTGTCCTCTTCTAATCATGTCTGAGTTTTCCCACTGAAGTGGGGGAAAACAACCATCCTCTGAAGCTGGACGTGCTTTTCTGTAGGTGCCTGTTCAAAGGCCATCTTCATCCCAGGATGCCACTGGAACATTGTTTGAGAATATCAAGAAAGATACTCAGTGAGCCCACTAATTAGAGTTGACAAATAAAACTTAGAGTTAAGTGAAACTGCACAAATGAAAGAAAAAAAAATCTTTCTCTCATTACCTTTTTTCAGAGGGTGAAAAAAAGCATTTCTGAGAGTGGGAGTTCGAGTGACTAATGTGTTGTTACACTCAGTTAAATCAACTCAAGAGTGAAAACTTCTTGTTGCTTTTCAGAACATTCAATATTTTAACATTAATTTATGGTGAAAGAACATGCCCAGACAGTGTCAGCTCTTTTCTTATGTAGGTTTTTTTTAAGACATGTTTTTTCCCCACTGGTTTATACCATTTCCTTTACTTCCTTGGGCTGTCAGGGGTAGTCCTGCTGGGTGAGTTTTCTCACCTAGCCTCCTATGCTGTGGGCAAACAGGCATATGGACAAGAGGCTTTATTATCCTAAAACCCTGTTCAGTCCTGCTGTTAACTTTGCAGGAAGGAGCAAAAAGACCCAGAATACTAGAGCATGGGACTAACTGGTTCCCAGATTTGTCACTTAAAGGATCTTCTGAAGAAGTGTGTAACTTGGCTTTTTGTGGTTAATTTAGGGAAATTCAGCATCTGATGTTTCTATGAGATTTCTTTTATCTTGCAGTAGGGGACCTGGTGACATGTCTGGTTTGGAGATTTGAGAGGTCATCTGTATGTGCTGCTTTCCTATCTTACTTCACTCTCTGCACCTCTTCTTTCTCTTTCCCCCATCCTCACATATGCCTGTTCTGAAGGTATCTACCACAGGTCTGAATCTCACCCTGCCAGTGGAACATGTTGTTCTGCATTCAGTTTTCCAGCTGCATAGCACTGGGCTGTGCCTGCATGGCACTACTGGGTGCTCTCATAAATAAAATACTAGTTCTGGTTTTGCCATCTCCTGCCTGACCAGTCAATCGTCTGAAGCTCCTGTTCTTCCACCATGGCTCACAATCAGTTAAATTCATGGAAGAATCTTTAAATGGCATACACAAGGCCAAGGTCTGGAGACAAATGTGACACCTCTGTCTGTCATGGGGGAAAGTACAAGGTAGAATTAAATCAATTCAGATGAAGGCATTGATGTGTAGAAGTAAGTTGCAGTGCAAGATCAACCGTGGTGACTGATGGCCTGTCAGATTTTAGAAGGGAAAATACATATATGACAACATATATATGCATAAAAATAAAAAGACTGAGGACCATGTGGACAGCGTATTTGGCTAATTACTGCAAATATTTAAAAATACAGTCCTGGCCATGCTATCTGTCCTGGGGGGACTGGTAAGCAAGAGGAAAGATCTTTCTCTGTGGTCTGGCAGAGATTTTTCTGTTTCATAAGCAAGCTCAATAGATGTATGATTTTGTTCCCTGGAGAGCAATGCAAACATAGCTGTAATTTGCAGCTTTCTTAATAAATGTATTAGCAAGGCATTGTTCATTTTCATCTATGGCAGAAATCAGTGGTATCTTTTCAAAAAGAGCTCATCAGTGTTTATACCAATGAATAGATCTCCTCTCTGCAGCACAGAGACATTGGCTTTAGCACTTGAACTTGAGGCTTTGAATCTGACTTTAATTTTACATGTACAGATGTAAGAGTTCATTGTGCTTCTCAATTTTATTGTGGGCTAAAGCAGATCAACACAGGATTTGAGCCAAAGCTCATTACAGTCAATGTAAGTTTTGTCCAGTTGATTTCTAAACAATGATTCTGTTCATGCAGCAGTGACTGTATTCAGGAAAAATACCAAATGACATTCTGTAATCTGCAGAAGTGGAGGGTCCTGTTACTGTGGTATTAATCACATTGCTAATTAGTATTTGTTGTCTTCCCAGGCTGTGAACAAGCTAGGAGAACAACCAATGTTAGGCGGGGTTTTTGTTTCTTTGCTATGGCCAAAGACATAAAAAGGAATAGGAAGGATATTGCTATTATGATCATGCTTTTTATCTTCATGAGATAGCAATGCCAGATAATTACTTTGATAGTGTTAGAAATATGAGACGATGCATACTTGGGTGTATTAGTCTAGTGCTCTGTGCTCTGTGTGCTCCCAGGATTAATAATAATATACCAATACCTTCACAACTGATCCTGCTCCGATGAAACCACACTGAAATACTGAAGTCTTGCTGCAGTGTATTCACTAAATTAAATGTAATGTGACATCTTTGCCAATGTGATGTCCTGCATGAAGGATTCTTTGCTGTGGTTAATTTGCAAAGTTCAAATTAAAAGTTCTTTAAAATGTATTCTTGAGATTAATGTCAGACTGTTTCAGATCACGAGCTGTGTGAAATGATTTAGAGATGAAAAAAGTACTAATGTTTTGCTTTTCTCCAAATGGACCAAGAGTTAATGGGGAGTAACAAGGAGCTGGGATATTCTGCAGAGATCTGTGCTTGTCCTGCCACTCTTGTTTTTCAGTGAAAATAAAGTAAATAATTCTTCTGCTTAAGTTTCTTCTGATTATGAAGGATTAGATGTTGGCAAAGTGGTAGATAATGATTGACAGGAGTTCAATCATCATGGTAAACTGGATTAATTTCTTTTAAACTAGTTTGGAGATCAGGAGATACATCCAGGAATAAGAATGTAGCTTGTGCTTATCTGAATGGAGAGCTGTGTCTGGAGAGCAGCAGCTCTGAACAGGGTGTAGGGCTCACCCTGGAGAACCTATTAAACATGATCCCAAGATGCAGAGCTGTGGTTGAGAGGAACAGCATGACTCTGTAAGCACTGAAACACCAGGCAGGGAGAGAGAGGCAGCTTGTTCACTGGATACAATACTAGCAGTTACTGCAATACGGCTCATTCTGGTGGCTGAAAAGAACTGGGAAGAATTATGAAAATAATTTCAAATTAATAAAGCTGCTTTATAAACGGTTATTAAAGGATTTTGATGTATTTATCTGGGACAAGAAGAAAATTCCCAAACCAGAGGTGTCTTGATCAGGGTATGTGTTCATTTATTTGAGGAGATATTATCCGATAATTTGAAAATTACTAGGAGACCTGAATCTGGTCCTTGAGAAGTCTACTAGAAGGCACTTTGCTCTTTTACCACATCAACAATTTTCCATGCGTCCTGTCACATAAGAATTGTATTGAATTAGAGAGTTGTCACCAGTAGGGTGTGAAAGACTGATCATATTAGAGACTGTCACACTGTATTAGCCAAAATTAATACTGAAAGAATATGATTTTAAATGTATCACCGTTTCAAATGCTTTATCTTATTAAGATGGGAAGCTTTCTCCTCGTGAAGCCACTGTTTTCTCCCTCAGTGCTGCTTGTTGTTGGGAGATGAAATGCCATGCTCCACTTCCACAGGCTGCTAATGCTCTGCAGAAAGGACCTCACCAGATGAGCTCAAGTGACAGGAGGCTTCAGAGCCCAGGCAGGGTTTGGACTGCTGTTGACCTTAACTTTATAAGGTGCAGGGTAGGGTTGTAGTTATCATTTACAGCTCCTGGCGTGGCACTTTACAGCCTGACTTGTTAATGTGGGGCAGCATCTATTTTTTTCCATATTGTAGCAGACTTAGTTTGCAGAGATTCAGCAACTGTCACATGGAGACTAAGGCAGAGCAGGGGGGAATAATGAAACCCTTCGTCTGTCCTGGGCTAATATAAGCCAGAGCTGAATTACACTCAGAAAATTGCTTGTGGTTACATAGCATACCTGGCCTTTCACCTCACTTTTTAAAAAAACAGCCAGTGTGACCTGCTTGTAGAAAGGAAAACACAACTTCAAACTGAATTTGCCAGCACGTGGCTGTAGCTGGCTGCCTGGCACTTGGCAATGTGAGTCCGTGTTCCTCTGTATCTTAGACACAGAAATCTCTTGCTTCTTTGGATGAAATTAATTAGTTTGTTCCTATAAACTTGAATTAGATTTTGTGATCATGACATGATATTATGATGTATTATCTGCATAGCAAAATATTCTGTCCTGTACCTCACGCGCAGTTATTGTTTTAAAGCTATCAGTGTTAAAGCAGTGACCTGAAATCTTGTTTGTTTTCAGCTCAGAAGCTCTTTTCTCTGAGTTATTTGCATTAAAGAAACACGTTTCAAAGCTAGAAAGAAGTTAAAAAGAAAAGTTTGAAATTAACTAGGAGGAAAAAAAAAAGTAGCCCTTAAAACCCAAGGCAGAAAGATTTCTAGGCAAAACATTGGTTTCAGGCGAAATGGAAGAGAAGTTGGAAACTGTTTAATCTGCCTCATGGAAGCTCCTGTGAGCTGACTGCTGATACTGGGGACTGGGATCTTCATTTGCCCCCACTGGGAGGAAACCAGTAGCTTCCCTTCAGGTGCCTCATGTGGCTCTGCAGGAGCTGAGCCCCTGGCTGGCCCTGCTCCTACTCCTGCTCTAGCTCTGCTTCTGGTGTTGTTTTGCTCTCTCCTGGAGAAAACGGTGATTTTGCAAAACGCTGATTTCATTTGGAATGCCGTGGTGAGGAAAGCTCCACACCAGCTCCTGCTCAGTCCCCCCGAGAGCCGTGCCCCGTAACCCACAGGGTGCCTGTGGAAGGGGCTGTGGGAGGGAGGTTCCTCAACCTCCAGTGGTGCTGCAGTGGGGGGGTTCAATTGACTGAAGTGAGGAACTGGAAAGAGACTTGAAAAAAAACACTGTTTCCAGGAGCTTTCTATATAGTTTCTTAGTACAGGTCTCAACGTAGTTGATTTGAGGTCAGGCCGTATGGCAGAGACCAAGATCTCGTTCTGGTCTGCGATGAATTTGTCTATTTTTCAAACCAGCTGGTGGTTCCAGGAGCTGCAGAGAGGATTTGCTGTGTGCCTCGCCGGGGCTCGGAGCGGGACAGGTGGCTCTGTTGCTCATCACCTTTGGAAGTGAGTGGCTCTGAACTCTGCTAAAAAGGGATCAGGAACAGAGAGAGGCAGCAGTGCGTCTTGTGAAGGGAGAACAACTCCCCTACAAAAAGCATAATTCCTGTAGGCATCACAGGAGCTCTGTTGTCTGCTTCTTACCTTTGACTAGTCAAAATCAAACAGCGAAGGGAGTTGAATTTCTGTGCCCTATTTCTGATGAGAGTGGGTGATACTGTAGGAGTCTGGTTATAGTTCAGCAACAACACCCAATTAAGATGAATAAAGGTATTCCACAACCTAATTCAGCGGCTTTGTGACTGTGCCCCTGCAGGCTCTTGAATATGCTTGAACTGCAATTTGTAGTGAGTGTCTGAAGTTTACCACTTGAAACACTTCAGTCACTGATAAAATAAGTACCTAGGTTAATTCAGTGTATTGTATCAGCCTTCTGTTCAAGCATCTACCTGCCTCCTCTGCTTAAACCCTTATGGACTGAGGCAGGATCCTGTCTTTGTACAGCTGACCTGTGTGAAGTGATGTGAAGCTGGTACAGTTTAGAAGAACCATACCTGCCATGTGCAGGCCTTGTTGCATCTTTCAAAATGAAAAGTGGCATGAAAACTGTCTGCTGTTTTATGTGTGTGCAAGTGCTGAGGCTCGTGTGTGGATTGTCACAGGGACTGCATGGTATTGTGTAATCCATCATGCCTCCAGCACCCCAACAGGGATTCCCATCAGCTCCCAGACATGCATCGTTTTGTTTTTAGGATGTGTGTGTGTCTGTGCTGAAGACCAGAAAAGAGAATAAAATGCTAATCTTCAGCAGTTGCAGCACACGTAAGCAGATTATGCAAAAATGTTAAGTTTTTATTATTAAATACCACGTTAGGGAGAAGAAGCCCTTAATATCCTGGCTAAAGACTCTAGTCACACCAGATTAGCATTGTTGTACATTAATAACAAAAATAGCTGGGTCTGATTAGTGTCGGTTAAAGTTTTCTGAATGAGAGATATAACTCTTTGAATTAAACTGCTTGAATAGCAGCTAAGGACTCCCAAGGAATAATTTGTATTAAAAAGTTAAGACCTTCACTACTTTTCTAAAGGAAAATCTATCACCACTGTAGGAATTACATACCATTCACGTAACAGCATGAAGAGAAAGGAACTTCACAGACCATAAAGTGTAATAAAGGAACGTCTAAAATTGATTTTCATTTAAGTAGATTACTTATATTTTCCTCCAGAACAGGGAAAGCACGTTCTAATCTTCATCACTTTTCAGAAGCAGACTTACTGGTTTGATCCAGTATCCATCATTAAATGCACTGAGCCACTCTCTCCAAGTACATGCTTCCCTGAGACTTGCATCTTTGCATCTGAGGACATTGTGTCCAAAATAATTTAAAAGAAAAAAAGGACTTCTTAGTTATTCCCACCTTGATGGTTAATTTTTAGGTTAATTGGGGTACCTCGTTTAATTCTTCCATCCTGGAGGATCCGTTTGTGGGAGGTGTTCACAGTAATGTGCTGTTTCCAGACTTGTAGCAAATAAGCAGTTAAGCTCTTGGAGGTTCTGTGTGTGAGTTTAGCATGATGCTGTGACCTCTCAGGCATCCACTCCAGGATTGGCACTGGTTCATCACAGTGGTTTTGAGTGGTGTCCGGTGCTTGGGTGACTTCCTTTTGGTCTCAGTGGTTTGGGCTCAGAGCGTGTCTGTATTTGTCATTTGTTGGGAGGTTCTTGCAGAGGTCTTTGGTGTTGAAAAGCTTATGCTCTCCACCAGAGTGTCTCATGTGAGCTATCCTGACTCTTTGGGGGGGCTTGACTTGGTCTGCTTCCCCTGCCACTGTGCAGAATGCCTCAGCTACAGAGTATGAGCTCATAGATTTTCGGTTCATTAGGATCTTTTTGTATGTGTGTGCACACACTCGCTGCCCTTTCCCACTGTTCCTAATAACTTAACTTACAAACCATTGCCCCAGTTTGACAGGGGAGGTGTTAGAGGCAATTACAGTTTTATGTAATTGAGACCAATACAGGTATGAATGGCTGGGGTGGGGGAGGCTGAAGGAGAAGCTTGTTCATTGGACTCCTGGGAGAGCGAGGTTATGGATGCATCAGCCACATGGAAAGCTTGGATTCAAGCTTACTCCTTCTGGAACACCAAGAAGTCCAGCCATAAGAAATAAATCCAGGAGAAAGCAGAATCTGTTAGATGTGTGGTTCCCAGAACAATTTGTATCTTTGACTGATGTGGGGTTTTTGATAAAAGGATCCTATTTTTTAATTGTGCGCATTACAGATGCCATTGTGTCAGAGAGAGAGCTGTAAATAACTGTCAGTGGCCTCAGTATGGTGGTGCATGTTTTGTAAGCATTAAATAGGAATGTTGCTTCAACAAGCCAGTCTAAGTGAGCTATTCAAAGATGAGACATCCTTCCTATAGCAGGCAGCTATGTAACATCAAAGACGATAAGGTTGTCAAGGTAACTTTTGAGGCAATTTGTTGCAAAAATGACTAGAAAAATTTGCATATGTCTCTACTTCTTCAGTTGTACAGAGTAAGACTGTTGCCTTTTGCATGTATCCACAGTTTTAGTGTAGCTCAAAAGCCTCAACATGTTTGTAAATTGGTCAAGTTTTCCGATTTTTCCCAGACTTCGCAACCCATTTTGCAAAGAAGAGTTGCATGTCAAATTGGAGCAGAAATAAGTGGGTTTGGTCTTGTCATGGTTACAGGGGCTGGGACCAGTTTATCCTTATGTGGGTAGAACCAAAACTGTATATTCTATACTCTCTATGTCAGTGCTCATGGGCTGTTAAGAAAAGCATGGGTAGCAGCTGCCCAGGACAGACCTCACACCCCAGGCTATAACAGATAAGGAAAGAGGTTCAAGGTCAGGGGAGATGTTAACACCTTCCCACCCAGCAGGAGGAGTCCTCCCTGTTAATGGGCCCATCCATGCCTCGCCCCATGACTCATACAGAGCTCCCCCCAGGAGCTATTTCTGTTTAATGGACCATCAGGGACCCACTGCATGACTCATAGACTGATATCAACCCATTGTGAGATGCTCCACCCAGGGGGAGGAGCCAAGTGCTCCCACCTGGATATAAACTGGGGTTAAGTACAGCACAGGGGGCCTTACCCACTGGATTTCCAGAGGACAAGAGCTACCAGATCTTTTCTACGAGACCACTGTTTCATCTGGACTGCTACCACCACCCTAACTACAGAGTATCAGGTTGTATTCTGACTCTGTCTGTGGTTTTCCTTTGTATTATTGCTTTTATTTTATTTTTTTTCTTATTAAATTGTCTTTCTGACTTGGAGTCTCTCGCTGGTTTGTTTTCAAACCATTACAGGTCTGTATTCTATATTTTTGGTAATTGTTATCATCATTTATTTCAGTGGTTACCTTGGCACCTTTTGCCATTGTCCCTTTTGGGAGCATGTGACATTGAGCTCTTGGCCCTGACTTCTTGCTGTGGAAGATCTGCTTCCCACAGGGATGCTGAAACACGGCAGCTCCTCGCTGCCTGTCTGCACTTGCCAAAGCAGTTGTGAGTCATCTCACAAGAACCTGGCTTCACAGGGTTTACAGAGCTGCTGCTGCTGCTGGAGGACCAGGAAGACAGCCTTTGGTGGACTCTGATGTGCTCACAAGGCAGGAAGCCCCTTTGGCTGAGGATGGTGCAGCAGCACTTGCATGGCACACACTGCCTGTTACCCAGCTCTAGGCCTCCCTGTGCAGAGCCTGTGGGTGCTCCTCACGGTGAAATCCATCTGGGAGGGGAGCCGAGGTGACATAGAGCTGGCTGAAAGGAGACTGCCAGTGCAGAGTAGTGCTGGCGCCCAGCCAACCTGTTAATAAAACTGTCTGCCTCTTGTCTAATGTTCAGAAGGTCTCCTGGTTAAACTGGAAATAGTCTTATTTTGACATGACTTGAGCTTTTCCTACGAGCTATCCAGAATATGGCCCATCATAGGCTCCCGACCTGTGACTTTGGACAGGCCTGGCTCACTTTGCCAGACACTGTCTCTCCTGTCCCTAAGGGGAGTCCAGAACATCTGGAAGGACATACGGTATGAGGCACTGGTAGGTTTGAAGGGACGATGACAGTCCGGGGACTGACCTTGATTCTAGGTTCTGTTAATGTTTGGTTGAATTGCAGCTGGATCCAGCAAGCAGTTGTGTGCTCAAAGCCATGCAACTTTCTAAGTGCTTTTGCTGTCTCATGCACGTTTGGGTTTAGACAACAAAATCAGGCCCTTTCATGTCCTAGCCCCTGCTGAGGTTGTTCACACTTCCTCTTTGACAGGTCTTTGACTAGGCAGAACCATCTCCAGGGGCTGCTTTTATCACTGCAATGATGACGATTGTACTGGCTGGGCAAAGAGCTGGAAATGAGACTGAAGCTGTCTCCCTGTGTGCAAGCAAACAAGATGCTGGCTGCAAGAATTTTCCTTGATCACTGCAACACATCTGTAGGCACGTCTTAAGAACAGGCAGTTTCTCTGTGATCCTGCATTGGAAACCAGTTTGCTATGCAATCAAAACACAACACAGGAGACTAAAACCTTTGTGGTGAGGATGCTTCCTTAGTACCCAGAACATGCCAGAGAAAATCAACAACTTAAATGGCATGTGCTCATAATATTTTAGAGAGAAGATGTAGACAGCTTTTACTTGGTTCCTATAGTGGCAGGCTATTCTAGGGGCGATGACAGTTGGACCTCCTAATATTACAAATTCCCAGTTGAAGAATTGCTGTAAAAGTTTATTTGATGTGGGAGAACTAACTGTACAAATCATTACCTCCAGCCTGACATGCCTCTGCTGTTTATTCTGTGGCAGTAATTAATTCTATAATTAGAAAATGTCCTGTTAGATAACTTCTCTGGGAACTCAGCCTATTGTCCAATGCAGGAAGCCTTCAAGAAGCTGAAGTGACTCGGGGATGACCTTGGCAATTTGACTACTTTTATTCACAAGGGCTGGTTTGCTTCACTGGGAGATCATTACTGGAAAATTTGGCCTTATGAGCTGGGCTAGAGATGAGTCTCTTGATGCTGAGATTCAGTGCTATGGATGGATGGATGCATGGATGGATCTGCCCCTGCCCCTGCCCCTCTGCAGAAGTGGAGACCTGACCTACCTGTGCATTTGCATCTGCTTTGATCCACCAGCATCTGCAAGAAGTTTGCTTGAAATGAGTGTACTTCATAAGGTATCGGAGTGAACAGAAGAAAATCAATAAGCAATCTGTGTGATAATTAATTAGTGTGCCAAGATGAATTACTGTTTCTTCCCCTCCTGATTTGGGTCACAGTCACATCTGATTTGGGAAGTTGTCAGTTTTTCAGTTATAGCTTGGTCTTTGTTGTTGGTATGTTTTTTGCATTTTTTTTATTTGATGTGACCAGAGTGAAGGACTGGCAGGTAGCAAATCACACTGTGCAAACTTGCTTGCCATGGGAAGGAGAAAATATTGAACTCAGCACTCAGCAGAACCTGTTGATAAGGAGATGTCCTGTATGCTGCTCTGGTGCAGAAGAACTTATGGATTTAACACAGCACAAGAGGCTGACCAAGGTCTGCGGCTTTGGTGTCCTTTATGCTCGTCTCCATTTTCCTCTCTGAATGCAGAAGATAGTTATTACTGTAGCCCTTGAGAAGACTCGTGTGGTGCTGTGATCTGCAGCCACAGGCTGTGATGGGTTGTGGTTCCCTGCTTGCTTGCCCACCAGCTCAGCAGTAGGCTAGTTTCTCTCGTGTAGAGACAGAGGCTCTCTGCCCTCCTTCCACCAGTGCTGCCCCACGTGTGCTCTGCACTGGCTCCTGTGACTTGCCCCTGGTCTGTGTAGCCCTCTACTACTCACACATCTCCATGTCCCAGCTGAAGAAGCAGCCTGGGGGCCAGCAATGTCAAGTCCTTCCTACTGGAAACCCGCTCTAGTCTTCATGCTCCAGTCTCTTCAGTTTTCCTGGGTACTGAGATGTCATTCCTGGGAAACGGGCATATTCACCCACCACTGTTCCAAAATGCACATGCAGTTTGGGCATGCTTTCAACTAGGCTGAGGATGGAAGTTATTCTTCAGGGTTACCTCCAGGCTTTTTACTCCCTTTTTCTGGGAAAAGGGCTGATACCGTGAGCTTTCCAGAGACTCCTGTGAAGGCAAAGCAACTACTAGCTTATTATCAAGATTCTGGTGTAAATTCCTACCCTTGCTATCCAGTTCCCTTTCTGTAGTCACACTGAAGACTAATTATACGTGATAAATTAATAAACTTGTTTTTTAGATACACCAGGTAGTGAGATAGATGCCTGCTTAACCTTCACAATGAACTTCAAGAGCCCAGATTTCCCTTCTTACCGACAAATTGTCTTCCATCAACAGGAAAGAGCCTCTCAAAGTATCTTTGCAGGCCTGTAAATGCTGACAAATAGCAATGCTTTTTACTTGATAGGAGACAAGACAAAAGCAGTCTACATCTAACATGCTGAGTGTTCAGTGAGGATCAAAAGTGAACTGGTGATAATCACCTGGACCTTTAAAAATGAGCATGTATAACTGAATGGTGGCTTTTGGGTGGTCTTTTTGTTATTGCCTTTTTTTTTTTTTTTTTTTAGCAACAAGTTGTTATGTTGTCTAAAAGGATTCATAGGATATTAGGATATTAAGTGACCAGAATGTTTAGGATCACAGAATGTTAGAGCTTGGAAGGGACCTCTGGAGATCATCTAGTCCATACCTGCCACTAAAGCAAGTTCATTCAAGCAAGTTGTCCAGGACCACATCCATGTGGGTTTTGAATATCTCCAGAGGAGATTCCACAACCTCTCCAGGCATCCTGCTCCAGGGCTCCATCAGCCTCACAGTAAAGAAGTTTATCCTCCTGTGCAGATGGAAGTGCCTGTGTTCCAGTTGGTGAATGTTGCTCCTCATGCTGTTGCTGGGCACCACTGAAAAGAGACTGGCCCCCGCTTCTTGACACCTGCCCTTTGCCTATTTATAAGCTTTGACAAGATCCCCTTTCAGTCTTCTCTTCTCCAGGCTAAACAGCCTCAGGTCTCTCAGCCTTTCATTGTCAGAGAGATGCTCCAGTCCCATAATAATTTCTGTAGCTCTCTACTGGACTCTCTCCAGTAGTTCCCTGACTCTCTTGCACTAGGGAGCCCAGAACTGGGCACAGTACTCCAGATACAGCCTCACTAGGGCAGAGTAGATGGGGAGGAGGACCTTCCTCAGTCTGATGGCCACACTCTCCTTAATGCACCCCAGAATACCATTGACCTTCTTGGTTACGAGAGCACACTGGGGACTCACGATTAACCTGTTGCCCACCAGGACTTCCAGGTTCTTCTCCACAATGCTACTTTCCAACAGGTTAACCCTGAACCTGGGCTACTGCATGGGGCTGTTCCTCCCCAGGTGCAGGACTCTACGCTTGCTCTTGTTGAACTTCATCAGGTTCCCCTGCACACAGGACTCACTGAATGGCAGCACAACCTTCCTGTGTGTCAGTCACTCCTCCCAGTTTTGTATCATCAGCAAATTTGGTGAGGGTACCTACCCTCTATCCAGGTTAGAATAATAAAGAATTACTTTAGTTATGAAAGGCAGTTTTGTTTTTATCTTAACTTGTAAACTAAATTTTATCCTAAGTCTTCTAGATAAATTTTCCAGAATTTTTCAGTTTGGTTTCTCTTAAAGCTGGCTTGCTTCCTTTTCTCTTTTTGAAACCTTGGAGAATGTGAAATTTATTACCTGCTTGTGTCACTACTAGTATATTTTCCAATACAGCTTTCAGGGCACACCAAGAGCTCATCTTTATTGAAGGTCAGATATTGAGAGGCACTGAATACCTGAAATTCATGCTACGGATGGTCACCAGTGAAGAGTAATTGCTTGAGAAGAGGTTTGGTCTGAAACAGTTTGCTTGATATCTAAGAAGTTAATGATATTTATACAGAAACTTTGAGCATTTTTATAAAAGTATGATGCTAATAAGTAGCTGATGTTATTATTGCTCCTGCTTTATCTGTACTAGTTCATATGATTGCCATCCTTGTGGTATTTTAAGCACCTTTGCTCACGTGGACCAAACAAAGTTTCAGAGGTATGAGTAGTTTGTGTGAGGAGGGGAGATCTGATTTTTTAAAAATAATTCCTGGCATCAAAAAAACACTTTGTGCATATGAGAGGTATTCTGTAGGACTTCTAAACACACTTCTGACTGCACTAAGGTAGTTTTGTAGCACCAAGTTTGAAATGTGTGGGTTTTCCTCAGCTTGGTCCACATGCGGCTTTTGAAAGAAGCCCAGTGGAGGGTTTCCTCCATCAGAAGATGGCATCTGATAGCTGTCAGAATGATTCTAACGTGGGCATAGGCACGTTCGGGGAGAACAACCTCCACCCCGTTTGTTGCTGTTCCAGAAGCACGGTGCCATTACGAGGAAGTGGAAGTTTGGCCCTCGGCACGCTGTGGAGGCAGCGGCTTCTTACTCAACGTCTGTCTGTTATGTCTCTCACATTTTCAGGAACTGAAAGCAGAGAGTCACATGCTGCCTACTCAAACCCAGCTAAACTGCTGCTCCATTCGTAAGGAGTCATTTGGTTTTAATTAGCAGAACCTTTAGGATAAGTGTGTTGCTACAGTTGAATGTCTCCTCTGGTTAGGTGGAGTCGGGTTTTCTCTGGTTCCTGTGTCAAACTCATTTTTTTTTCTAGTGCATGGGTACAAGGTTTATTTATAAAGCAGCTTTTGCTGCAAGTTTCTTATCTAACCTCAGCTAGATAGGTTTAGGTTTTTAAGCAAATTGTATTTGGCAGAGGTTGGCTGGAAGGCATCAACTCAAATGTGATGTAACTTTTATTTTAGAATGAAGCCAAGGAATTGCTCAGTATCTCAGTGCTAAGAAACAGGAGGTGAAAGACCTTAATAACAGTAAAGTGCAAAATTGTGGTATAAGGTACTGCTGTACAGCAGCTTAAGTGATTGGAAAGAAATATGGAAACCCTTCTAGCTTTTCCAAGCAATAATGGACTAATTATCCTTCAGTTGTCAATAACTCAGGGTGAACAAAGGGATCTAAGCAGGAGCTGAAAACTGGAAGGAGTCCAGAATGACGGAAGCGCACATTAGTAATGAGCCTCCCTGCCCTGAACTCTGACTGTGTTGGAGAAAAATTATTTTAGCTTCAGGCACTGTGTTCCCAACACAGTAGTGAACGTAGTGGATGTTGGGTAGCTCCTTCAGAGCGTCTCCAGTGATCAAATTACTCACTTTAAATCATAGTAGTTACTTAGGAAAATGAACCCGGAGTGCTCTGAACTCAGTTCAGGCATAGCTGGGTTAGGACTGAAATGGGGATGCTCTGAGTTGGGCCCTGCATCCCTGAGAGTCCCCTGGAATGGTCCTTTTCTGTCTGGACTTTCCAACCTCTCTGGGCACAAGCATCCATGTGAAACATTGCTGCTCTTGACACCTCACATCCAACTCATCACATCCTTTACTCATCACCATTGTGTCAGCTCACTCTGCCAATTGAAGTCCTGGGTTTGTTTTGTGCGAGGGTTTTGGAAACTTGAGCAAAATCTGTATTTACAAAAAGCCTCTGAATAGGAGGTTTGTGGTAACAGAGTGTGTAAAGGTTCTTAGAGAGCCGAGTTCCTGGTCACGCTGGTAGTACTGAGTAATATCTGGGAGGTACAGACCGTCCTTGCTCACCAGGCAAATCTCTGGATGAACCCAGGCCGTGCATCTAAACACTGCAATAGTTTTAGAAAGGTTGGATAAGCATTTGGGTGCAAACCTCTCAAATTGGAGACCCAAATAGCAGCATTAGATATTTTGGAGGATCAAATAAAAAATCTTACAGGAAATAGCATTGATTGTCTGCCTCTTCCTTTCTTGGTCTCTAAATATTGCAGCCTGCATCAAGCCCTGAAATCTGAGTGTTATCTCGAGTAGTCTTCCTATTAACCTGAGCTGTTATAAGTTTTGTTACAGAATTGTTTTCCTTGTGATCCTTTCATGATAATCAGGCAATTTGCATTAATCTAACATTAATGCTGAAAATCCACCCAAGTGAGTGAGTGCCTCCAGTTAAAGATACTGACGGTTTCGTTTGGCTACACTGTGTAATATGAAGACTTTGTGTGCATGATTCTAAACAACAATAAATGACAGTAATCATGTAAAGAAAAAGGGATAAAAAATGCTAGATTTTTGCAGAGCAGTACTCTTATTTCATAGAATCATAGAATCATTTAGGCTGGAAAAGACCCTGAAGATCATTGAGTCCAGCCGTTACCCCAGCACAGCCAGCTCACCACTAAACCATGGCCCTCAGCACCACATATACACAGCTTTTAAATACCTCCAGGGATAGGGCCTCCACCACTGCCCCGGGCAAACTGTTCCAGGGCTTGGAAACCCTTGCTGTGAAGAAATCTTTGCTCATGTCCTATCTGAACCTCCCCTGGTGCGAGTGTTTCCTCTTGTCCTATTGCTTGTTACTTGTGAGACTAGATCAACCTCTACCTCTCTGCAGCCTCCTTTCAGGTAGTTGTAAAGAGCGAGGTCTCCCCTGAGCCTCCTTTTCTCCAGGCTAAACACCCCCAGTTCTCTCAGCCTCTCCTCATAAGCCTTGTGCTTTAGACCCTTCACAGCTTCATTGCCCTTCTCTGGACATGCTCCAGCCCCCCAGTGTCCTTCGTAGAGTGAGGGGCTGAAGACTGAGCCCAGTGTTCGAGGTGCAGGATTTGTTACCTGTCTGTTCAGTGGATGTTGAATGAGGTGAGCTGATGACATCTCTGTGCTCATACGTGTGGTCCTTAAGCAGGTGAAGTCACTCAAAGCGAGGAGCTGAGCCTGTTTCTGGGACAGGTTTACCATTTGGACTGTTGCTTTAACTAGCAGTAATTATGTTGTTACTATTTAAATTCTTCCTGTTCCCAGTGCAGACTGGACTAAAATCCAGAAACGCATTTTTACCCTAACAACTCTTCAAAAGAAACTGCATTTTTTTTTTTTTCTGAGAAACTTGGTCTAGAAAGATTTTTATCTCTGTTGAAGAGATGTAAGAAGTTGAAGAGAGTTATTTTTATATCCGTCCTGCTTCTCTGCTCACTACTTTCCCAGTTGCATAGATTAGTGAGTAGACTCTGAGAGTATCATGGCATGTCTGAAGAGGAGATAGTTTTAGAAAACCATTTCTCTGAATTCCCCAGGAGTGTTTGACTTGATTGCTGCTTCTGATGCCACTTTGTAGAGTTTCAGTGCCCATGAGCCAAAGATTATGTTAAGAACAAAATACCTGAAATACGGTTAGTCTATAAGTGAACTTTTCTTTATGCATGATGATGCTACAGTTACAGAATCCTTTTTGCATTTTCCCCAGGAATTCTGTTACCCTCAGAGTCTGGAGCAGGGTAAATTAGTCTGTGGACAGTGTCACTGCAGGAATCTCTGCCTGCAGGAAACCCGTGAATTAAGTTTAAACTGATTCTATAATAAATGCTGGAGGTGACAAAATTTCTGTTTCACTCCCCACTCTGGAGGAGACTCTTTTAAGATGTGGCTTTTGACTACGCTTTTTTTTTTTTTTTCTCATTAAAAATACACCTTTGGGTTTTATTGAACTGTGTGAGGTTTTCTAAGTTGAGGGTATTACTCTGGGAATCCGTTAGCTGAACAAAGTGTCTCTTCTGTTGTGTATCAGTTAAATCCACCTTGCTGCAGTTTTGTTTGTTTGTTTATTTGTGTGTTTACTTTTGAGATAGGCATTGAAAATGTAATAGTTGAAGACTTCAGGAATGTTGCATTTAACAACTCAGTGGAGAATCTTGCTATAGCTCCACTGGTTGCATGTTCAGTCACACCAATCGCGTTGGCATCTCTCCTCTGTCTCTTTTGCCTGGTCTTCACCCACACAGTATCTTGAGTAGTAACTTCTTTGCTCTTGGATCTGTAAGGTGGACCCTGGGCATCACAGGGTGTGTTTGCCAGGCTACGTCTGTCACTGCTGCCCAGGTCACCCCCATGAGGGGACCCCACAGCAGACCAGGTACCGCTGAGCTCACCTGCAGCCCACTGCTGGGGACTCCACTCTGTGCTGCTCCACATCAAACAAAGTGGCCTGGTATGAAGAGCTGACCCCAGCTCTTGTGTAAATATTTCTATTGAGAGGTAAGGCTCATTGTTGCCTTTTATACCAGTAGCCAAGTTCTTGTAAGAAAGACAATTTAATTTAGGCTGTACATGAGGTGGTAACAGGCGCCAGGTGCTGCCTGAAGTAGCATAGCAGATAACCTCATCTTTTATATCCTGTGCACCCTGTCTTCCTTGTTGTGAAGGATGCAGCACAAGCTAAATTCTGTATTTTGAAGTGTCAAACTGAGTTATGTAAAACATCATTTAAAGCCTAGGTGAGCATTTTTTTCCTCTATGGTTTTTTATATTTGTCAAGTCGAAACATTCCAATTTTGCCTTGAAAGTTCATCGTAGAGAAAATGCTCTTTGGCTTCTAATCGTAAGAGCTAGATGTCAGGTAGAAGCAATATATTTTTCTTGCTTAAATAGCCCCAAATAATTTCTATTTTAGGGTATATAGAAGTCTGTTCTGTGTTCCCAAGATGAAAGAGGAATTATTTTATCTTGGGAGATGCATCTGCGGGAAAAATTGCCTTTCACCTGCGCTTTTGTGCTGTGATTGTAAAAGCACCTCTTAGGAGACCTCTTTCAAGTTTCCATTTGCCCTTGGGGAGTAATGGTGTGAGGGATCACTTCTGGAAGGTGTGTTTGTAACTTGTGGTGCATGCAGCAAACTGAAGGTTCCGTTAATGGGTAGCTGTCATTTGTCTTTCAGATGAGCACTTCGTTGTGCAGAGTCTGAGGGGGCCAGAAACAGGCTGATTCAAAAGCATTGCAAGGCAAATGTGAATCAGAAAGTATGTAAATTTTGTATATGGAAGTTTGATAACCCTCAAATAAACACAGAATTTTATGTCATCTAACAGTACAAAAGAACATCATTTTATAATATGAAATACTGAATGTTAAAAATACAGCTAAAATATGCATGTAGTAAGGAAGCTGAAATGTATAATCTCAGGAGGGTGGGGTGCAGTTCTCTGCATACAGCACTGAATTCTGTAGGCTTAGAATTCCCAATGGCATTGGTTGCCTAAATCTTTTAAAATCCCCAGCCATAAACATCTTAATTTCTTTTTTTCCCCTCACTCTGCAAGGCTTAACTATGTTAATGTTAGTCAAGTAAATCTTAGTGAAAGCACAGAAATGGATCAAAGTTACAAAGCTAAGTAGTACCTTCAAAAGTCGGGGTGGTTTTGGATTTGATTTTCAATACCAGTCACACGTGGCTGGAGTTACAGAGAATTTGTTGCTGTCAGGAGATCTGGGGCTTGAGATTGTGGCTAAGATAGGACCAATGATCCCAAATCCAAACGCTTCTCCTGTGGGGACCCAGAGGATAGGATGCTCCACATCCCCTCTCCAACAAAAAACTGTCTTGAAACTACAACTCTGGCTTGTGTCAGGAATGAAGTCAGAATTTGTGGTGTGCAGAGATAGAGGGAACAGCCAAAATTGACCTTTGCTTTGTCAAAAAAATGAAGAGGGGACATTTCTGTGTTTCAGAATTATAATCGTGCAGGAAGAATTTATTTTTTTCTTACCAGGGCTGGAGAAAATATTGAATTGCAGGCCTACGTGCATCTGAGGCTGAGAGCAGCGAGAATCAAATGAGCCAGAGTGCCTTGTGAAGGAACATCCATAAGTACTCATTTGATTCCTTTTTCTTCCTCTACATTCATTCTTCATTTTCTTTCCCTGTTTGATATTCTTCTGTTGGTGCTACTTGATCCTGGTTGCTCGTTGCAGCTGGGCTGTGCTTGCTGTGGATTCAGATCCCATCACTTGCCACATACTCTCTGGTCCGTGGTGGGTCCTGGAGGTGAGGTGCCCTGAAAACACCAAGAAGGAATGGAGAGCATCTGCAGACTCACTCTGTGGCACTTCAGAGAGCTTGTATCTCCTTGGTAGTTGGTGAAAAAGGGTCTGTTTCTTGCCCAGGAAACAAATGAAGAGCCATTAACCACCATCCATCTATTTTCACAATTATAAATGTAAGTAGTTAAATTACAGGTTGATGGTGATCGTTTGTTAATGTGGCAGTGTGAGAACCCAGCCTCTCAAATCAGGCAGTGAGGATTTTTCAAAGCAGTTACAGTTTTAGTGCTATGTTCTTCTTTCTTTTCACACCCTTATTTTTTTAATTTGAGTTGGATTTGTCTTTAAGAAAGGTAAAGTGAACAACAGAAGGTGTCAAAGGTGTTATGAGGTCCTAAATCAGCTTTGGAAAAGCTCAAAGAAAGGTTTGAGAGTCTGCTTCATCAGGGTAAGCTGCAGCATCAGGAGTGTTTTGGATTACCACTACAGAGCTGAGAGGTGATTAAAAATGACATTATCTTGTTTGAAAACTGGTTTCAGAGGTGACATTTTTACACACCAAATTTTGCTTTATTTTAACTTCATGATGAAATTTCAAAATTAAGCTTTTCCTGAAAGTTCTATTTAGAAATTATAGAAACCAGACAGTTTTCCTTCGTGGCACTGTTTGTTTTTTTTTTCCTCCCTTCTGACTCTCAAACAGCTGCCTCCTTCCATTCCTGCCCAGCAGGAACTGCTTAGAAAGAGGGCAGTGGAAATGAACCACTTTCTTTCACAATTTGACAGCCGTGTCCTTTTCATATTTCCTCCTTTTAGGAAAAAAAGGCAAAGGGTATTAAAATAATCAAGCAGGCGCTGGGTTTTCCTGCTTCCTGTGCATTTGTCAGTGACAAGGGATTGTTGCAAAACACCCTTTATATGATAATATGCCTTGGAGGAGTTTTTGTGGTGTTTGCAGTCCAGTTAAAGTATTCCTCCCCACGATGGCAGGTGGTTCTCATATTTTATCATGTTAACATCTACAACATTCCCTGATACCCTATCTGAACCTTGAACAGTTTATCTGTGTTGCAAATGGAGCTGTTGACGTCGTTAACTGTTATAAAAACCTACATAGCTGCATGATTTAGAGGACCTGAACAACAGTTGTCAATTTTATTTGGTGTTCACCTTTCCTAAAGAATTTCCAGCTAAGATGAGTGTTGAGGTTTTACCTCTGTCAGAGTTAGGTGGGCACTTTGCAGATGTGAACACTGCAGTGATTTCTGTAAACCCAGGCTGCAGAACTGAACAGTGCTGTGCCGAGGTGCTAAATCATCCCTGCTCCCAGGTAGCGTGGTGGGGATTTTAGTGGTTCTGCTCGTCCTACTGGACCTATTTTTGCTGTCTTTGCAAAGCCCTGTGTTGTGGGAGCGTTGTGCATGTGAGCAGGCGTGTGCCATGAGATGGTTCTTTGTGGGCTGTTAGTCTATGTAATGCAAAACCTTTCTGTTGTTAGACCAGTCTGGCATTGCTCGACTCCGAGCAGTCACAGGATAACTCGAGGGATCTGACGCAATTACTGCTGAAAGCAGTTTAAACAATGATGTTTTGGAAAGGATCTTGCGCTTGATATAGAATTTAAATTCTGTGATTCTTTGAACATCAAGATGGGAGTTACAGCTCTTGTACATGATAAGAAAGCTTGACCTAGTAATGTGCAGGTAAAAATGATTCAATGGCAGTGAACGTACGTACTGAAGATCAAGTAAAAGCAAATGAAGCAGATCACTGAATTTATGAGAAATAAAGTTATTGGATAAAATTCTACAGTACATACCAACTCCATATGCTGTCTTAGTAATGCTATAATTAAGCCAAAGAGTCATGTCAAACTGGCCTTTTCCATCTGCTCTGTGATCTGCTCAGGGAGCAATTTGGAGAGAATGACAGCTGACCTCAAAGCCGACGCGTTCGGTTAATGTGCGTTCCACCAGAGCTGATACTTGCACAGAGCTCATCCACTTTCATAGACCAGTACAAATCGTTCTTCGTTTAATTGTAAAAATCAAAAATGGGCTTGCTGTGAAGCAGGCTTGTTCAAAATTTTTATTTCAGTAAATGCCTCTTGGTATTAGCTGAGCCATTTGGTGGCTCATAAAAATATTCTGCCATTTTATTTGCGGTTATGTAAACTGCAGGGCAATGGCACAAGTTTAAAATAGCACTGTTGGGTTTTTCTGTTCATTTTTTATAGCTTTTACCAAAACAAACCTGTTAATAATAAAATCTCAAAAGTTCAGTATGAATAATTGACATGTGAGACACGTGAAACTCAGCCTGTATTTATAATACTAATTGATTTCATTTATTTTGCATCCCCAGTGAATTTCTCACTGCCAGTCTTGCCATTATCTTAATGTTGTTGTTTCCAATAACACTCAGAAAAGTCATTTTAAAGGCAGGGGGTCTTTCAGCACAGATGCATCAGGTGTAAAGCTTCCTTTCCTCAGAGGTGATCAAATTGGCTAAAGGAAACCCCGTGGAATGGTACAGCTTAAAACCAGGGGCTGTCCATCTGTTTGGATCTGTGTTACTTTGTGGAAGTCTGCTTAATGTTCACTCCCATGAGTGTCTGTGTTCAGATAATGCGGGCATATTATTTTTGTTTCGACATGGAAGTGTGAAAAATGTTGATGCTGGAATCAGTGCAGTATCTGGAAGGTCATTATCATTCCTACAGAAGGACAGCAGGACCTGCTTGCCAGTGGCAAGCTGAGGTTGGACTTTCTGATTAGGCAAAAATAGTTCTATCTGCATAGTCAAACAGCTGGGAACCTCAAAACCCACCCCATGTGTTAAAGCTGGAGGCAAACACCCAGTCTTGGAGACTTTTAAATCCATGCCTGGAGTTCGTATCTGGCACTGCTACTGTGCCTCAAGCTGATGAGAATCTACAGGGCTTCCCGCAAGCTGCTCACCCTCCAGTTTTGTAAAGCTACAGCCATTCACCTTAAAAATGTGCTTCTTGTTCTCTAGTTAGTGACTGGCTCCAGTTTCTGCCTTCTCATGAAATAGGAAAGACCTTCTAAACTCTTAGTTCTTTACAGTCAGTGAAAACCAATCAAGATAGACAAACCTAATGTGACTCCTCGTATGGCTTTCTGCTGGCCTGCAGTAAGAAAAGTAGTAGCTGAATACTTTGATGAAAAAAAAAAAATCTAATATTTGACTATTTAATGAGTGAAGTAAAAATATACATGTGGTTGAGAATACTCTCAGTTAATTATGTACTGCTGGTCTGGCTGATGGGTTCTGCCTCTGTGTTTGGTGGCCAGAGAGTCCTGACAAACAAACTCGAGTCATCCACAGCTTTTTAGCACCTGCCTTATTGGAGTGCCTTTGCTGGAGAGAGGTGGAGCTGGCTGTGGGGCTGGTGTCCCAGGACAGCCACAAGGACTCGTGCTGGTCCCTGCCCATCGCTGCCCTTCACTTCTCAGAGGAATTTTTCCAGTTCCCAGCAGTTTGACATTGGACGTCTCAATTCGCCGCACACCAGGGGCTTTTACCAAGGGCTTTGTTCAAGCTGAAAGCAGTACCAAGGTGAAAGTCAGGCAATGAAATTTGAATGAAGCGTGGTCACTTTTTTTTTTCAAACTTCATATATGATTTATTGGACAAAACTACGTTTGAAAAACATTTTTCACTTCTATTCTCTCTCTGCTTTTGCTGTCCTCTCTTCTGAAAGGTGAATGAATAGACATGAGCTACACTATCCCAAAGTGTCTCTGTTCTCCTTGGTGCATAGCGGGGACCTTCTCTTTATGCCAAATAGTCTTATCCTTGCAGAAGTGACAGAGGTTCTCTGTATGTGAGCAAGTGCTACCTCAGAAATCAAGAAAATTAGATGACAATAAGTAAAGGCCAGCAAGGAAGTCAGATTTAAGGTTTAGGCAAATAGGAAGAATTAAGTCAGGAACCTCCTGACACGTTCCTGACTGAAATAGCGGGAGGGGCTACACCCCTCTCTGCAGTGCGCGGCGGGCGCAGGGCCACGGGAGGTGTGGTGGCCCCGCAGCGGCTCAGCGACACGCGCCCGACGCTGCCTCTTGCTGTGTGTGAGAGGGGCCCAGGGTCTCTGCCCCAACTCTGGCTGCTCAGAGCCACTGTGTCCTGGAGCAGCGAGTGTTGTGCTCATCCTGACACGATTCCCCAGCTCGGCTCTCGGACAGGCCGCGTTGTGGCTCAGGGGAAGCTGCGTGAGCACAGTCAGTGGAAGCAGTGACAGCTGGAGCAGCAAGAGTGTCTCAGCTCTAGGTGAGCGCTACAGAACTTCTAGATCATGGTCTCTTAATTACAGCAAGGTGGAGCTTTACCTGTCGGGGGAGCAGATTTGCAGGGAAGGCTGTTGTTGGGAGTATTACGCAACGGTCTGTTACTTCAATGAAGTATTAAATGAAATTGTTTCCACATCAGGAAATAGGGAGATGACCTGCCACAAAGCCTTAGTTAAACTTTCAAACATGCCTGAACCTACTGACCTTCAAGATACAGTAGGAGGCTCATCTTTTCCTTTTCCTTCAGCCCTTGGCCAGATGGGATGACTGGAGGCATCGTATCAGTGCGGAGGGACGGCTCCTCGTGCTGTCACCGTCATTTAAATATTGATCGGAGCATGCGGAGGGCCCGTGCGATGGCTGCTCTGGGAGGGCAGCGAGCAGAGGCCCTGTAGGCTTTTCTCTGCTTCGTCGAGCAGAAGGAGCCCATGTAACCACTGGCTGCTCATGGGTCAGTGCTGCTACGCAAGACCAGCCTTGCACAGTGCTCCAACTGTGAATCATCAAGCCCGCGCAAGGAGATTGCTCTGAGACTGGGGAGGGGGAGCCTCAGCCTTCCTACTTGCTTACTGGGGCCCGTGCTGGGAAGGTGTCTGGGGACGCTGGAGCTGGGCCCTGGACCCGCTGCAGCCCAGTGCCTGGCAGCAGTGCTGGGCTATGGCAGGTTGGGCAGCCTGCAGTGTGGAGCTGAAGCCCGTGTGTGTGCAGCCTGGTGCTCTCCTGTAAGGTCAGGAGCTGTCTGTCTCCCTTCAAACTGTTCCTTCTCTTGGGACATGCTCAGGGCTGTGCAGCCTCCTTGCTGCTCTGCGTGCCCACAGGCTTCTGGAGCCATGCAGTGGGACCCTTCGCAGGGCTCTGGAGATGCTGAGGGGACTGGAGCATCTCTCTGGCAAGGAAAGGCTGCGAGACCTGGGGCTGCTTAGCCTGGAGAAGAGAAGACTGAGGGGGGATCTTATCGCTGCTTATAAATATCCAAAGGACAGGTACCAAGAGGATGGGGCCAGACTTCTCAGTGGTGCCCAGCGACAGGACAAGGGGCAATAAGCATGAACTGGAACCCAGGAAGTTCCATCTGAACATGAGGAAAAATTTATTTACTGTGAGGGTGACAGAGCCTTGGAGCAGGCTGCCCAGGGAGGTTGTGGAGTCTCCTTCTCTGGAGATATTAAAAGCCTACCTGGCTACGGTCCTGGGTAACTTGATCCTGGTGAACCTACTTTAGCAGGGGGGTTGGACTAGATGTTCCCCAGAGGCCGCTTCCAAGCCCCAACATTCTGTAGTTCTGTGACCCAGGAGGTTCAGCTAAGAGGCAGCGAGTGTTTCTAGTGGCGATGCTGCTTTGAGATCCTGCTGAGTGCCCTTCTACTCATACCTGCTGGACAGTTAAAGAGAGGGCTATCTGCATCAACTGTCTGCCAGCACGGGCCCTCTGAAGTGGCTCTGGGGAGACTGGGTCCTCCAGAGGAGAATTTTTGCCCACATGGGGCCCCACCGTGGCTGTAGGCACAGCGCAGATGGGACACTCTGCTGAGTGGGGTTCACCCTCTGCACAACTTGGAGATTCACATTCTGCCCAAACCTTCTGCCCAGGTCTCCCTGCCCCTCAGCTGCCCCTCCTGGGAAGGAGTGATCCTTCAGTCGCCTCTCTTAGGTACTTTTTGCAGGAGGAGAAAGAAGAACAGTGGGGAAAGTAGGAGTAAGTGGAAAGATCCTGCCAGTTAGCATAATATTCTGGAATCTGGTTTTTGTGTGTCCCTTTGCACTGGCTCCTGGCTCTGCATGATCTGTCAGGCCCTTTAACTGAGCCAAGGTGAAAAAACCCAAGTAGTTAAGCTTCAGTCAGGTTCACAATTCACTTCAGCTACACATCTCCTTTTAAAAAGTGTTTTTTTCCTAGAAGACACTTTTTTTTTTCCCCTATTGCCTGCTCTAAAGCACAGGCGGGGGCAGTGCATGTGGAGGGTGTAGAAAACCCTGGGGGGCAGTGGGGGACCCCCAGGGCATGGCCAGGGACTTCTGGCAGCCCAGACAAGCCCCCGCTTCGCACTCACTGGTGCTGCAGCCTAATGGGCTGGTGAGAGCGACTGGTGCTGCTTGAAAGGTTTCCTCCTGCTCTCAGATGAAAGGGAAGCTTTGCAAATAGCTTGCTGTGACTGGACACCTGGCTTGCAGCCCTCCAACTCCACCAGGATGAATGTGGAGATACAGCAGCCTCTTTGGAAGAAGCCACCCCTTTGGTGTGGCCACAAAAAAAAACCTTTGGCAAACTTTTCCCTGAACCATCAACTTGACTCTGTGGGATCTATGAACTTGTCTGGAGTCCTGCAAAGCGTCCCAGCTCTGTGGAAGGTTCAGACCACAGCTGGGTCACCCACCAGCTGCACGAAACGTACAGCTCAGCGATTTTCCACTGCTGCATGAAGGATCTTTCATAGCACTTGTAGAAAAGCTTCACCTTTTGAGCTGTAACTTCATGGATACAATGCACTGCAGGTGCACGAGAAATCCAGTTACTATTTTTTACGGGACAGACAGTGATGCTTGCCTTTGATGTGATTTAGGGACAAAAGCTTTAAAATACCAATAAAAAACATAGTGTGAAGAAATTGGCCAAATAAGTACGTTTCTTCTGTCCTACTGAACTGACAGCCTGGAGATTTCAGCTCTGTCTGTTCAGCTAATAAAAGCAAGTGCCAGGCTGTCACTGTAATGAGTGACTCTCGAGGTGACATGGCCCTACAGCAATGCAGGCTCCTGGCTGGCTCGCGGGCGGGGCACAGCACCGTTACCTCTGTACAGGCTGGCGTGCTGTAGGAGCTGAAGTCCAGCCTGCAGCACGGTGTCTGTTCTGGTGATCATACCGTGGACATCTGTCCATTGTGGAACGGTCTGGAGCCATGTATTTGAGTCACGTCACTTCCCCGCGTGGTCCTCACCTCGTCTCCTTAGAAACAGCAATGCCCAAGGTCTGCTCGCTGAGCTGGTGGAGCAGGTGTTGTGTAAAAGCTGGGGCTGGGTGGACAGCAATGACAAGTCAAGAAAGGCAGCACCAGGACCTACCAGGGAGAAAGTGGTGTTAGTTCGAGTACAGTCAGAAACAGTCTTTTATAACTGAAAACAAAATTCAGAAATCACAATAGCTGCTGAGGAATTCAGGTAGATAAAGGGTGCAGAGGTGGTTACCTGTAGCTTCGTGGTTTGTTGTTTTAAAGCAGTGTACTCTAAGTCCTCAGCCAAGCCCTCTAATCTAAATACCTCTCTCTTCATCTGTATTTTAAAAATAGTTACAAACAGGCAGACTTGTGTAGCCAGCTGTCTCCAGAAGCAGACTGAGGTGTTGAAAGTTCAGCTAGAATATTCTTGTTCTTAGGTTGGAAAGGAAAAGCTGGGGAGGAAAATGTGAGGAGCCAAGATAGAAGAAAACCCAAACGCAACCTTTTAAGGAGTCATCCCAAGTGCATCACAGAGCAAACCCACAGCTGCAGAGAGCTTGAGGGTGTGCGTGGGATGCTGCTGGGGAGAGATGCCCCACGAATGGTGCTGGGTGCATACAACTCTGAGCAGGGCTCTGGCAATGGACTCACAATTTGGGGATCCTTCTTCCAGTGCTCAGGGCTTAGCAGAGACACTTGTGGTGTCAGTCTAAATTGTGGCCTCTGCTCTTGGGCTTTGACAGCTCTGAGGTGAAAATAATATGGAAGGCTGATGATTTCAATCTAGGTTTAATTTTAATTATAATTATTATTCTTTTAACCTGGAGACCAAGCAAGCCATGAGCTGGATGCTCATTCAGTGAGAGCTGTGAACTGTGGATGTGTGTTTGGATCCCTTCACTGCTGTTACTGTCACCAGGAGCTGCCTGAACAGGATTTTATAAAGAGGTGCTGTGTATGAAAATATTTTCTTGCCTTGGAGCTTCAATAGTTCTGCTTTCTTTAGGGAACAGGGATAATTATTTCCTGTTATCTACTTTTCTAAGCTTGTATATTCCGGGGGATGTCTGTTCTTATCTTTGATAAACACCTAAGCATGACCTGTGGTTTTTATTTAGCACACTAAGTGGTGAACAGGCAGAATAATCACCCAGAGGAGATGACCAAGTGCTGTGTGGCTCAACCTTCGTGGCTGACCAAGTACCAGTTTACTTTCAGACTTGAATTGCAGAATTGAGGCTTTCTGAAAACTCTAGTGCACATTAAAAATGCTATTTGGGAAAGGACGGCCTGTTTGTTGCCTTTCGAAATGTGGTTCCAGTGTCACAACAAGACACTATTTCTTTAATTGCTGGAGTTCCCCAAGATTTTCCCTGTTCAGCTTTGTTGAGGTTTCCAGGCTGAGACTAGGAGTAAGAGGTGCAGCTCTCTGTGTGCTCAGATGACAGCCAGGGCATGTTTTGTGGGAAAGCATGGAGGCGTTGCCTGCATAGAAATGAACTCTCCCCAGATGTTTTTTTTTTTCCTAGCTTTTTAGTTTACTAATATAATCACTATTTTTAATAAGCCAACATTGTGTCAACAAGGCTGTTGGCCAGGTGGCACATTTAGTCAGGTTTGAAGTTCAAGTGTAGTCTATGTAAGTAATAAATGACAATAAATTAGCACAGTAAAAGTAATTAAAAAGTGGCCTCCCACATACTCACATGGCCAAATATTAGAGGTTGGGAGGGAATTGCTATAGTTCATTGCTAAGCAGCATACAAGTACAGAACAAGTGGATGGAAAATGTCATATTAGCATAGTTGTTTTGCAAGTGTTAGTGTTAACAAAGCTCTTTTGAGAAAGTCTGAACTAGATCATTTTTTCTAACAAAAGAAAATCAGGGTTGAAAATGCATCTTCAGTGGCCAAGGGATTTTGTTAGAATATTAATCGTGTGTCCAAATGGTGGGCAGGCTTTGTCTCCTCGAGGAGGCTGTCCTGAGATATCCTTCCCTGTCTGGGGAGATGTCAGACCAGAGACAGCCTGGCCTTAGCAAAGTTGGAAGGACTCATCTTCAGATAGTTTTTGTAGAAGGTTTTATTTGCAGCTAAAGCTTAAAGAGCACAGAACTTGGTCTCACCTGACTATGGAACTTTTGTCAAAGCTCAAGAGGCTTGATAAAGTTACAGACATAACAAATGCTTGAATGGTTCAGCCACCTCCTTGTGAAACAGCATCTTTTCCATCCCCAGAGAAATCCCATCTCTTGTACAGCATTCCACCAGGGAAGCTTGGGGGTGCATGGCCAGAGCATTTTTCGTTGTTTTCTGCCTGCAATGAAGTGGCAATCCTCCTGCAGGCGGAAAGGAAAGGGCAAGGTGCTTGTTGGAATTCTCACTAGAATGTTTAAAACAGAACAAACACTCATCTGAAGACTCTTGGGGAGGAAGGCAAACTTTAACAGTCCAAGTTTTAAGGTTTTTCCTGGTGTACAGAGAGCATATGAGCCCAGTTAAGGTCTGTGCTTTGAGACAAAGAGAAAAAAAAAACACCCAGCCTGTAGGAGAGACCAAAAAAAAAAAAATATAAGAAAAAAAAAGCTCATGAAAGCTTGTTATTTGTGAAAGGTTTGTAAGTCAGAGATGATGTACTGATGTTTCTTCATTGAATGTGGACAGTGGTAATTACAATCTAGAGGATGTTAACAAGCAGTACAAGGCTGCACACTGTCAAAGGAGGCTGAGCTGTGTACAAAGTGGTTTGTTGGGAAGCAGGCTTTAGATTGGAGTTTGTTCAGCTGTGGTCTGTAACACATCAGAAAGTGACCCCTGCATCAGCTATGAAAAGACTGAAAAGAAACAGTGTGATGTGAAGTGGAATCAAATAAAAGAAGGAGAAACATTTAAAAATGTGGTCTTATTTTGAGGTGAAAATCACTATGGCAGGCGGGTGAGTAACAGCTGTATATTGCTGCCCACAGACCTAGCTTAGGTTATTCTTCAGTTTAGGGCTGTTTTAACTGCCAGCTGATGCCCTCTGTCCACTGGTGATTCTTAGTCCCTTTGCTCTAGATCTAAACCAGAGCCAGGGTTGCAGAGGTGGCTGTTCCCATCCTCGTTGCTCTCCCAAGCCATCACTGTTCTCCTGTGGTGCAGCTCGCTGACGTGCAGTGCACTCTGCTCTCATTTGCGTGGGGTGGAAAGGACTGGCTTAGGATGATCTCCAAGGAATTTTATTGAACATTGCTAAATATAAAATTTAGAGAAACAAGCAATGATAGGGAAGATTTTATTTATTTCCCTTAACATCCATTCAGGGATGCAGTTCCTGCCATATCCATTTTTTTTTTGCCATGCTTTAGGGAATACCACAGTTAAAAACAAACACAACACTCACGGTTATTAATTTACTTTATAATTAAAGGGAAGAACAAAGTACAAAACCAACCTAGGGTACTGCAATTACAATTTCCTTCTCTCCACTGGAAGTTCTTCCCAAAGATTACATGTTTGAGAGTTGACTTGCCTCTGGGAGCTTTTCTTTTAATGCATGAAGTCTGAAGCATCTGGTGTTCAAAATTAATAGAAAGTCTCATCTTAGGGCATCCTGGGCTAGATCTGTATTAGCACAGAATTTGGTACAGCAAGAGCAGTTTGTTAGAAGTGTCTCCATCTAAATAGCGTGTGGTTCGTTGGGGTTTGCTTCAGACCAGATTGAATCTTGGGGTTCTGCTGATCCCTGGGACTGAATAGCTCCCACCTCATGAATTGTAGTGATAATGTGGGTAAGATGACCAAAAGCATGTGAAGGTGGACAACAGCAGGACAGTGAAGGTAGGGGAGGAGGTCTGCCAGGGATCTGTAAATCACCCCCAGTTAGGCAGCTGAAATTCTTCCTTCTTGCAAAACAGACAGGTTAAGTTTTATTTGGTTACTTTACAGAATTTCTTCAAGGCACAGGCTTGTGGCAGGTGAAATTAATGTGTACAAATAGTTTTTATTAAAAATAAATGCATCTCGTTGCAAATCTACCTGCTGCTTTAACAAAGCAAAAGTAAAGTCCAACAGTTCAGACACGTTTTGACAAGTGCTTCCTCTCCTGTGAGAAGATCTCTTGGTGAACTGCATTGCTAAACCCGTGCTGTGCTGGGAATGTGGTACTTGTTGGCACTGCATGGGGGACCTTTACATGTTCTTACCTTGGCATACACAAACTCAGTTTGAGACATAAAGAGTGTGTTGCTTGCTTTTATTGAGAGGACTCTAGTTGTCTCTCTTCGTGGTTCTGCTGTATGTTGGAGAAATTCCATCTCCAGAGTTGGTGAGGAGTTAATCGCTACCTTTTGTCATCAATACTAGATGATGGTTGGTCTGCCCACACGTAGCACCACGACAGCCCTCTGAGGTGCTTCCAAGCAGCTATAGCTTGAGCAGTGAATCTGAGCAGATACCTACCAAGGTGGGAGCTGGAGAACCAGGCTGGGAGCCTGGGGTTCCCCCAGGCAAACTTGATTTCATCAGCTGAGATAGAAGGAATTTGACCGCTTATGAAGTTTAAAGTTTTAGCACTTCAGGTATCTCAGCTAATTAATTGAATGTTCCTTTTGTTATGATGGGTTTGTCTGGATCTTGAATTAATTATGAAGTGAAATTCTATTTGGATTGGGTTCAGGCATGCTCACTTTTTCTATAAGTAGTTTAGGTTTAAAAGTCATTTGGAACTTGCTTGGAGGACCTTGGACTTCATCTGTTTTCTTAGCAGTTCTCTGAGAAGTGACTGGATTTGGTAATCTGACTAAACGCAACCAGATTAATTACCTGTGCATAGACATGGGTGTTCTATAGCTAAATGTCAAAGGGCCACAGTGTTATATTCCTGAACTGTGCAGATACAATGGGGCCTTGAGCAACCTAGTCTAGTTGAGAGGCGTCCCTGCCCACAGCAGGGAAGTTGGATCAGAAGATCTCTAGGGTCCCTTCCAACCTAAGCTGTTCTATGATGAAGTATCTTACAATTGTATAAAATTGTGTTGGAATGAAAATATATGAGAACCAGCAGTCTGACAGATTTCCTACCTGTTTAAAGAGTTCACAGAGTGCATATATGTATCCTCTCCTAGCAATACTGATTTTTTTGTCTTTACTGTATAAAAACTGCAGAACATTCACAGGAGGAGAATTTTTTCAATAATTAGTTACTTGAACTTAAAATAGAAATCTTGTTTAATAAGAATAAGGGCAAACAGTATCCATTTCCATTTTACAAATGAAGAATAGATTATAAACCCCAGTGTTGTGTAGGTGTTTAACTCGTATATGGAATGGATACTTAATTATCTTTGATGATCTGGGCCTTGGAAACTGTAATTTCTTATGCTACCATAAACAATTCACCCTGAACTGTGATTAAAGGCTTAAGGAATGTGTAGTTAACTCATAAAAATATGTACATAAATTTTGCTGATTCATTGCAGTGTAAAGTACATCCTTATTTATTATTATAAATGAATCTCTGATGTAGCTTATGCAAAGTCTTCAATGACTGCCATTCTTTTTCATTAGGTAACGCTTTAAAATCAATAATGTTTTCTTTAAGGGAAAGCTTTGGCTGTTACTAATTTAAATCTCATTAACTTTTGCCTTTTTTTTTTTCCTAAGGTTCAATTGGAGCTACATTTTTCATTTAGATTTGAAGCTGCAGGCTACATGTAATTCCATTTAAAAACCCAAGGTAGACAGGAATAATGTTGAGTTAAGAGTAATTTAGAGAACCAAAGATTCAGAATATTTTGCATGTAGCCTACACTTGTCATTTAAAAGTAAATGCTCTTCCCAGTACAAAGTTTGGAGATGCATGGGTTTGGAGATGCATGGGTGCTTGCCTCGTTCAGGCCACGGTAGTCCACA
>NW_008591415.1:0-25061 GCF_000691845.1 Merops nubicus
TTCGAAGAGAACCGGGATGGGTGCAAAATTTCAGTCCCAAAAAAGCCCCGTTCTCCGAGACCGGGCAACGCCGGTGATGGCCCTAAACCGGGGTACCGCTGCTGCCTCGCAAAGCAAAATACAAGTCGTTCATTCATGTGGGACACTGCATACAGAATATGCATTACTATAAAGATTTTAGTAGGACTAGTTACATAACCAAGTTAATTTTCAACTCGTTCAGATCTGTGGGGCTGGAGTGCATCCTAAAAATCGTGCAGTGCTCTGTTGTTCGATATTCTTATTATAAGCAGCGTGAGTCAGTTGTTGTTACAAGTGCTGTCTTCCATACTTTGTCAAATACGTGTTGGGAGCTTAAGTGGGTTTGGATCGTATTGAATGATCGTTTTGAATTTCTAAGCTTCTGTCGAATAGATCACTAGAAAATACGGGTTGCTTGTTTCTAAGTATGAGGAACTTGGAGGCTTCAGTTCTTTACGTGCAAAACCAGTTTTACAATGGGTCTCTCGTGATGAAAGTAGGCACTAACCTACATTTTTCACCCAATAGATGGTGCTGCTTCTGAAACCGCAAAGCTCCATCGACAACGATCGGTGTTAGGTTACTCGAGAGAGCAATTTCGTACAAGTTCTGCTAGTTAGAGGAAGCTACTTTTAAAAATTTTGTCACGGGAAAAATATTTTTACCTCCGTTCTGAAAATATAGTGGAAAAATTCAACTCTAAATGTGATGAATCTAACTGACCTTCAATTTAAATGTGTGATCTTTGTAAAAGCATTAATAGCGTTTTAGTGTCACTTTTAAACGAACCTGTTTCTAAAAACAGTGTACTTATTCAGATATACTTCTCTTATACTAGCCTGGCAAATAATGATCTGTCATAAAACTTTTGATAAGTTTTCATAACATCTTTCTTATGTTGCCAACCTGTTCCCTAAAAGTAGATGTGCTCTCAAGGCTATTTAAAGGAACAAATGATCAGGTGTATGTATGCATATGTGGAAATATATGAAAATGTGTGAGTACAGATCAAGTATACCATGATACATGTGGTCGTAATCTGATATAGCACAGTTCAATTTTGGAGCTTTTGGAACTTCCACGTTCAGAGGACTCTACCACATTGCAAGCAATGCAAGACATAAACAGAACTTTCATAATGAAACCTGTGGGCTTTTAATAATTTCATCTTGAGTCTTTTTAGATAAGATGATTTTGTATAGTGTAATATTGGAATACGTGGTGTGCATGCATGTCCTATATTCATTAATTTAGAAGATCTGACAGAATGGGAAAGCAAGTTTTTTTTTTTACTCACACATGAGTTATAATGTAAGTTCAGCTACTTTTTTTTCTGTAGACTCATAACACTATTGTTTTCAAACCTGACCTGAAGGAGACACCCTTGCTAGATGTGATGCATGATTTAGTCTCAATGGTGGATCATTCTGAAGACTCATGAGCTAGACTGCTCGGTGTGCTCAGCAATGTGATTATTCCCAAGAATGAGTGCCCTGTACAGGTTAATTGATTTAATCACATTTCATTTGAATATGTTCCTCTCTGAGTATCTCTCCATAATTAAATGCTTTCATCAGATAGGAGTAAATATTTTGTTAAAATTTCAACATTTCTTTCGTGCTTTTTTTTTTTTTCTTTTTCTAAAATAAATAAATAAATAAATAATTGCACACTACCATTGTGTGGTTCCTAGGGCTTGGTGAGAGAGGAGGACTGGGTCACACAGGCTGGCTGTTACCATTAGGTGTTTCTGGTAGGAAGAAGCCAGACCCAGGGCTTTGTGAATGGGATGTTGCAGAAGAGCATGGCAGTCTGCCTTTGCATTTTGCAGAAGGTACTTACTAGCTTGAGGCCAGGCAACACGTGGATCCTCTCCTCATTCAGTTGTAATTTCAAAAAATGTTGTTGAGTCCTCAGTTGGTCATGTACAGAACTTTATAGGAGATCCTTTCTAATGAAACTTTTCAGGAGGTTTGCTGTTGCCTCTGGGAGATCCAGCAGGAAAATCTCAGGCTCATATGTATTTGGAAAAGACAAAGGCAGTCAAACCAACCTCACTGAAGAAAAAACTTATTAGAGCAGACGGAGGCAAAAAGTTTTTTTAGGAATGACAAGACAGTAACAGTTTGTTCTCTTTGTTATTGAAGAAATGCTTAGGGGCTTGATTCTAATATCCCTGCTGAGATAGGAATAGCACTTTCCTCCACAGTGTTACTGAAGCCAAGTACTGATGTAATTATTTATGGATCAGGGTATTATCTGAGTATTCTCAGTGAGTGCCATTCAGTGAAGTTCAGTGGAACTACTTGTGGACTGAGATGCTATCACAAGTAATGGCACATGAGAAGTCCTGGGTAATTATTGGTGGACACTACTGTGTAGTTAGAATAGAGATTTCCCATGAAGTCCTTTCTGTTGCTATAATTAAAGAGGAGAAAAAACCCCTTTCTGTGGACAATTCACTTGCTTTTTTACCATTTTATTTTGAATGAGAAATATATGAGTTTGTAGTCTTCAGCCTGCGTATATCTCGGGTTGAAGATATTCTTTGAAATTGTGCCCCAGCTTATTGATGTGTTCCATATAACCTCCTAAAAGTCAATGAGGTGTGTCCTTTTTGTAGCTTTTGTGTACATGGAAGAAATATCTGGAGTCCTCAATAAGTAGACTATTTATGAATCTTATAGGAAAAGGAGCATGTTTTAAAATATTACATTATAATTGTGGCTAAATTTGAATTAAAGAGGTGCAAATATTTAGGCAAGACTTAAAAAATATTCCCTGCTCTCACTAGTAAAATGTATAAGCAATTTCCCCAAATGTTGTAAAAAGTGTCTCCTAAATTAGCTCAGCTGTACCTTACCTCCTCACTGTCTGACCTCAGCCAGGGTTTGGCCTTTCAAAATGCAGATAATTAAACTATGAATTGCTTAATTAGTTGTGTGTCACTTTAATTTTTCACAACTCTCTCATTTTTGGATCATTTCTGGCATCCCAGTACCATGACTTACTCACACAAAAGTAGTAACGTTTCCCTAAATAGTGGAATAATTTACTACGTGACTGACATCAGGACTGTATTTCAAAGCTAGCAGCATACATCTCACTACCAACAAGAAAAGCAACTTCTCTGTGTTCTTTACTGGATGGCCCCAACTAATAGTAATGAGAATCTGAAGAACATCATTGGCTCAGCTTTCTAAATCCAATCACACCTTCTGTTCATTCTCATGTCTGCATATTTAGATCCAAAAAGCCCTTAGACTGGTAAAGGACCATGGAATCAGATCCTTCTTGTTTGCACCAACATCTTATTTTGTCAGTATTTTTGTAGGGCAGACACTTGGTGTACTTCAATCAATTACATCACAGTAATAGGACTGTTTATTATTTTTAATGCTTTAGCATATTTTGCACTTAAGATGACATGTTCCTATGGGTGATGATACATAGTTCCTATGGAGAAATTTAGTTCTGCCATATCTAAAACATAAGAGCTATTAAAAAAAAAATTAAAAAATTTTAAGAACATTAAACCATGTGTTTTAATGACCTGTATATTAACCTTCTATATGTTATGCATTTTTCTACCATAGAGATTGATATACACTAAAATCTAAATATACAGTAAGGATTTATTTTAGGTTCAGATACGGGCAGATATTAAAAGCTGTGCAGAAATAAATGAGATTTTAAAAGTTAATGCCAGTGTGACCTAATATTTATTCAGCACACTAGTCTGTAGCACATATCTAAAATAGTTAAAGCTGTAGTTTCCAATGTTGAATCAATATAATGTATAGGAAGAGTTTTCTAAGTTGTACTTGGCCTTATTTCATCTCTAAATATACTCTTCTAGATGAACTTCTGAAGAGATACTAAATAATATATCTAAAAATAAGGTGGTAAATTGAAACTATTATAATTATAATCTGGATTGTAAATCAGGATGTTCATTTATGAACGTAGGCACTTGCCTATTTCTTAAGGAAGGCAATTTCCTTCATTTTCTGTGCTCATCATTTAAGTGGTCACTTCCCACTATGAGTTCTCTAATTAGGAGTTTAAGGGTGAACAGATTCTCCTCTTTCGCTGACAATTTCAATTCCTCTTCAAACATGCCGTGCTTCTCAGTATTCCCCGTAGGGCCTGGAAGTCTCTGGCAGTTCCGGAGCCCCCTGCTCCCATTTAACAGCTTGATTCTCACAGCTTCGTGCACCATTTATGTGGCTTTCCTGTATGAGACATCCTTTAGCTATTCAATAAGCCTCTTTTCCCATAAAGACAAAAGTTACCTTTTTGAATACATGTCACAGCTTCTGCATTAGAAAGATAAATCAACAGGAAGAAAAGGACTTACAGTATTAAAAAAACAAACTCCACTAAATGGAAGATAGCAGATTTTTCAGAGGCTGGGACTGTAAATGGAACTTGGCTCCAGCAGGTTGTTGAGGAACTGTTGGCAGCAGAGTACTTTTGCAGGAAGGTACGGTGAAGGTATGATGCTTGTTGAATACAAATTACTGATGTTAGTCAATCCAGTCTTGATGTTCAGGTGGAAATAACTGGAGACTTTAGAACTGAGGTGAAGTCTTGTTTTATTTATTTTACATCACTGGCTCGTATTGTGGCACTCTCTGGTTGAGAGGGAATAACAGACTTTATAAGAAAAAATGAGCCCTGTGTAAAAGTGTCATGGATCAGTCTAGATGTGGTATGCCTTTCAGAATTTCCTATTGCCTTCTACTTCTTACCCGTACTTGAACTTAAGTATTCTTTGATCCATCAGAAGTAACTATATTTCATTCTAGAAATCAGTATTTTTGAGTTCTAATCAAGGACCCCAGGAGCTATTGTTCGAGGTAGCTAATTTCAGAAATCCTTATTTTGGTGAAAGTGCCATGGATGTCAAAAATATTGTGCTGCATCTGATAAGGAAAGCTCAGCAACGGAAGTGGGACACTGGTGGAACTTAGATGCCTGAAACCAAAATTTTAATTAAAAGGTTCCCTGACTCTGCTAGTACCTTCTGAGGCTTCCAGGGAAGCTTTTAGGCAGGTACAAGTCCTCTTCTGCATGTACCTTACTTGACTCTATTACGTGCATCTCAGTGCCTCTTCCTCTCCCAAGTTTAATTTGGATCCAAACGCAAATGTTCTTTCAGATGAGTTTCCTGATTCCTAAGTCAGTACAGCTACCCTAAATAGATGCTGACGGGATCGAGTGTCTTGATCTGACTGCTGTTGCTGCTTCTGGTTAAGGCAAAGGACAAGGTGATGGCTGTGCCACCTTCTCGTGTTGTGGCCCAGTGATAGAAGCATTTTACCAAGTAAAGGTAGTCTAAGATGGAAGACTTGTTCTGGGCTAAAGGAATTTGAACCTAAATTTCCTGTCTCCAAATTTTATGCTTTTGTCAAATAAGAGGACTCTTCATAATTCTTCTGTAAGCTGAAACATTGTTCCTTAAAAAAAGAGGGGGAAAATAAAAAAGGGTCCATTTCAGGGAGGGGCTAGGGAGAAGAACAAACAACAGAATTATGCCACTGCATAAAATCATAGCTAACCTACCTCTTAAATATTGTGTACGCTTATTTTCCCTTCATCTCAGAAAGGGCATAGCAGACTCAGAAAAAGTAAGAGAATGGCAACAGGGTGTCTGTTTTTAGGAATAACTAAATAAGCTATAACTCCCTGTCAAGGAACAAAGACAACCTGAAAGTTTGTTCTGTAGAGCATTATAAGCTTAGAACTAATGGGAATGGATCCTTCACTGACTTTTCAAATACAAGAAGAAGAGGGCAGCAAATAGAGGCAGTAGTTGACAGATTTTAAAATAAATAAAAGGGTAGTTCTTCTTGCAACACTTGCGAAACTGCTGTAGGTTGCTCTGAGAAACATTCTGGGGGGACACTAGACAAACTCTTGAAAGAAAAATCTACTGAGAATTGCTAAGCAGATGGTAACCAGATCCATATCAGTGACTCTTGGAGCTGGAAATAGAGCCTGGGAGAGTTTGCAAGGAAATTTTGAAGCATGTCACAGAAATTTAACTTTTTTCTTACTTTTCCTGCATCTGCTTCAGAATTTTGGAGGCAGGATTCTGAATTGGTGGGATAACAGTGAGAGAGGAAATAGAAGTTCTTATGCCTGCTCCTACTCAGTAGCTCATTATCCCCTTGCTGGATGCAACGCATAAATCACTCCCACTGCCTTTTCTCAGGGTGTGCTCTAAAAAGAGCAGGCTTTGCTCATTTCTTTGGAAGTTGCAAATGCTCTCAGAAGGGGATTCTAGGCCGCAGTTCTGAAGAACCCAACCTCCCAAAGGTGGGCAGAGCTCAGATGTGTTTCCAGCAATTCGGCATTTTACATCAGCTGTTCTGGGCAGATGAATGCTGTTTGGGCAAGCCAGTTGCTTGTTACTGCACACAGCTGCCTAGTTCACCTAAAGACAGTGTAGGAGACTGAACTTCAAGGCTCTGGAGTCTACTACTAGTGCCTAATAGCTAGATGATTCAGCTAAATGCCATCTTGCATCTGGGTTTTTGTCTTAAGTCAGGACTCTTGAATCCATTGCTTACATCACACCTTCAGATTCAGCAGCGAAAAGGTGGGCTGGATGTGACTTGGCTACTTGGCACTTAAAAAGCACTATTTACTTCTCTAGATTTTTACAGAGCTCAGTTAAGACACAAGGTAACTTTTTCTTTTTTTCCTACAGCCCTTTATATTTCACTAAACTTATAGACTGTAGAAAATTCTTTGTGTGATGTTGAAATATTAGAGACACTGCTTCGCAGATAGTGTTTGGCAATTTATGTTTCTGGAGGAATATATTAGGACTGCTCACGTGACTAATATTTCATTAAGAGATTTCAGGAACAACATATCTGTTAGTACTTTTTCTCTGAATTGTCGTCCTCATTGCAAAAAGGCTGAGACTGAATTCCCTGAAGACTGAAATATAAAGCAGGCAGCATTTGAAGAGGTATCCATCTTTACTGCCTTATTTATCTGTTTGCTGAAATAGGGTAACAGTAAAAGCAGTGATGAGTTGATTAAACAATAATGTCAGGAAGGGTGAAATAAGACACATCTAGAGAACCTGACTCTATTAAAATCATGTTAAGAAATTGATCTTCAAAATGCTATAAATAAAGGATGCTGCATAACAATAAATGAAATCAAATGTATCTTAGTGAATGAAGACATATGTTTCTGTAAATGCCCTAACAGAATTTAACAAAGAATTCCTGGCTCACTTAAAATTTCCGTAGAAATAGTGGCGTGTTCTATAACTAGGACAAGTTTTCTGGATTTTTTTGAGTTTTTTTTTAAGAAGCTATCCAGGCCAAATTAAAACTTTTCCTTAAGTAAATAGAAGAATTCAGTGACTTCATTGAGATTTAGACTGGCTTGTATCATAATTCTTCAAAATACAATTTTCAAAATACTTTTCAAAGTTGCCAAAGCCTTAGAAAAGCAAAATTTATAGTGTTCTGCAGGGGCGTATATTGAAGAAGCTGTAAGCTTTTTGATAGCTACAGCAAGTATTTTGAGGAAAAATGAAGCCTTTAAAAATAAGTGTTTAAAAAAAGACTTGATTCTTCATTTGCTTTATATGCTGAACTCCATGATTTCAACAGAACTTGCCAAAAAGAAAAGGAAAACATCTGCTTGCTTAGACTAAATAGCTAATGATCAGAGTAACAGCTGGCTTTATAAAAGTGACCTGATATTACTCCAGGCAGTTTGCCTTTGAGCTCCATCCCCAAACTACCCAACTGTGTTTTAGCCATTTCTAGCTATTCAGAAAAAATAATTTTTTTCCAAGTGTATGTCAGTTGCTTCTGTACTTTCTTTTTCTCTTACTCTGATAGAGGTGTATAAGTATGATAATTAACAAATTTGGCAGGCTGGGACTTTTTGGGAGGCTAAGGAGCCTTCTTCCAGCCCCCTGGAGCACTGCTTTGAGGATTGTAGGACATTTCATGTTACACGGTGCACTCACTACACAACACATCCAGCTGTCATCTACACAGAGTTTGGGATGAGTCCTGTGTGGTCTGTGCCTACTTCTATCTTTATGATCTTTGATTTTTAGAGAGTAGCTTTGTATTTCATGTATCTTGCAATGTTGCAGAAAAATTCCAAGGAACCAGGTTCTCTGCATTTTTCTGTTTTGTTTTAGTGGGTTGGGTTTTTGTTTTTATTTTTTGTTTAGTTGGGTTTGGTGTTTTATGTTGTTTTGGTGTTTTTTTTGTTTGGTCTTTTTTTTTTTTTTTAAACACACTTCAGGTTTCTGTTTAAAAAACTGTATCACTGTAGATACAGAAATCACAGTGGAACTGTTTCTGGCTTTTCTCAGTGGAGCTGTATATGAGAGAATGCCATCAGTGGTCTAGGAATCCCTGTCAGTGGGTACCATGGTACAGTTTCAACTGTTCTAAGTAAGAAATCTGAGCAGTGTGCACCTAGTTGTGCCACCCAGTTGCTCACTGCTGAAGCAACGCAAACCAGTTATTCCTCATAATGGTCTGAGACATGGATAACCTGAGGTACTGGGGACTGAGATGCCACTTAGCATCTACAGTACCACCCAGCATGTCAAACTGCACTGAGTAGTAAAGCATCATAAACCTATCCAGGAAAAGAAATAAAGTCTAATATGAAGTCAGGAGCCTTGAAAATGTACATTTCGGGTTTAGTGATTGTATTTTGAGGCTGTTGGCAGTTTGCTCTTTTCAATAACATTAATTGTACAAGCAAGGTAAGAAACCTCCTTTCAAGAAAAGTGTTTGAAATCTCATGTGGTTGTAGGACTTCAGGAGCTAGGAGTTGAGTTTAGTTAAAATACTAGCCATTAGAAGATAGTTGAGACCTAACAGTGCTCTCACTTTCTCACATGATAAGACCATAGGAAATTTCAATTCATTATATTTCAGTCACAAATTTTACATCGGCTGAATTCAGAGAGTATTCTCTGGTTCATCTGCCCATTTGTTGTTAATCCTCTCCATGTCCTCCTCTCACATTCTCATATGAATGGTTTTTGACAGCCACATAAACTCTTTCCTCACCATGTGCACGCTTCTCCAAAGACACAGGCAAAGACATATGGTAGTCTACTCATGCAGAATTACTCCTGCAGCTTTGTAAGCATCATCCTTGATGAGTTTCTGCACCCCTTTTACTGTGTATTTCTTAGTTATCTGATTCTGTTCCTCTTCACTGTTTCATCCTGTATTTTCTATTATCTCTAACTTTCTTCACTTTATTTGGGATGAAGAAAGAACAGTAAACATATTTGGCTTACTGCTTTAGTTTATGGTAAAAAAAAAACCCAAAACCACATAAATCAGTATTAGAACTAACCAAACAATGGATTAAAAAATACACATACCTTATTTTTTTCTCTGTGAGTTTTATTTTCTACACAGATGTTTCATCACTTAGTCAAAGACTGAGGTTTTGCTATCCCTTGATGAGAGAGAGAAAACCATTTTCTGTATTTAACACATACATATATTTTAGCGGAGGTCAAGTCAATATTACATTCAACACAATTCATTTAGTAATACTTAGACTAGAAATTATTCTTTCAATCCATTAGTGAAAAATGCATCCATATAAAAAGATTATAGGAAGCTGTCCTTTAATCTGAGTATTTTTCAGTCTTTTCTGGTTTGTGCCATCCACTGTGGGATTTGTAACGCGTGAATCAGCAGAGAAAATACGTTTCCGTGTGGCAGTAGTCTTCGCTGTCTCTGTGGGAATGTCAACCTTTTTGTGTGAGGTGATGAGGCTGTGACACAAAATCTGATGATCTGTCTTGAATAGTGGCTGTACTCATGGAGGGAAAGATGACTAGAGGAGCAGGTACATAATGTTGATTAGGAATATGTGCACGTCTCAAATGATCTGATTAGCTTTTGCAACTGTTTCAGTGTTTACAGTAGGAAAATAAATTTATCATTAAAGTGAATTGCAAGTGCAATTTAGAGCAGATGAAAAATCCTCTTGTTGCCCTGCTGAATGGGAAAAGACAGGTTCAGCTAAATCAGGTGGAGCTAGTAATGCAATGATGCATAATGTAAAGTTTCAGCTCACATGCAGTTGAGTGAAGGAAGAAAATGTATATGGAGCAACCAGAAAACATGGTCTTGGTTTTGATGAATAAGGCAATATGAATTAATCAGCTTTTCCTAAAGTGGTCCACATGTTCTCTCACAACTGTGAACACTGCATTTGAATAAAACTGCAACCTAGGTTTTCATGGAAAAAATCTAATTATTGAGGGGGTTTTATTCATTAAAGAATTCCTTGGATGTGCAAGAACTTTTCTAAACATATGAAACGCCGGTCCCCTGACACCCACTGGCAACAGGAAATTGGACCCACTCAGAGTAGCTTTATGGTTAAATGAAAGAAGAGGTTTAGTCACCTTGCAGTGGAACTCAAAACGCTGGGTGAGCCGTCCTGCTTGTTGTGTACGTAGCACAAGAGTTACACACTGGGATTCATAGCAGCCAGCATGCCCAGTGCTGGAACATGGAAGTCTGGCTGCTAAAATAAAGATAAACGTAGATAAGGAAGTATAAAGTAACAAACTGGGAAGTGCCTCTTAGGGCCACACACTGGGAATAGCTGTGCTGGAACGTTTTGTTTGAATGGCTAGACCTAACAAAAAATACCTTGGTATTCAGAATTGTTGATCTCTCTACTCCTAGAACAGCTATAAGATGTTGATACTGGAGACTTCTCATAATCATCTAATAGTAAAACATTGGCCAGGGAAAAAGGATATGGCAATCCTAAACCTTTCCCATGTAAGGGCGTTTGGACCACAGCTGTGGAAAGCAGTGTTACCTGTAGGATGGGTCCACAGAGCACAGCAATTGAAGATGGGGAGCAGTGCTGATATATACCCAGGCTGAGGATGGGAAGAGTAGAAAAGCTGGAAAGAGAAAACCTAGCTATCCAGTCTAATGGGTGAGATAAGGTGGTCCACCAGTGTTTCCCCATGTAACTGTCTCTCTTTGGCTGCAGCAGTGCATCTTTCTGCTGGGAGGGGTGCAAATGTGGATGAAGGCATTTGGTTACTGAGGCATCTTATGCTGCTGCAAGGGCCACTTGCTGCGATGGGGCACAGGGGACAGGCCACAACACATGTTCTATAGGCTGGATTAAAGCCCTGGGTCAGCCCTTGGACCATGCTAAGTTATGTCTCTCAGTGAAAGGAGCAACACAGGAGTTTCCAGTCCCTGTCAGTCTGATTATTTCTGTCTTCTATCTACCTGGTATCCAATGTAAAAACCACCAGGATTTCTGTTGTATCCTGTAGTTTTGAAACCTGCTGCAGAATGCTACTGTGTGTCCTGAATGAGTCGGTCTGATGCTTATCTAGGTCTTCTGGGCATCTCTGAATAGCCACCTACTTACCCTGAATCCATGAAGGATCCATGAAGGCATCTTTCACTCTTGGACCAGTTCCTTTTTTTTTTTCTCTATTTATGTTGCAGAAACTGAACCAGTTAGACACAAAAAGTGTATTGTACCTCTCCCAGAAAAGAAAACTGTGTGGCTGGATCATTAGTGTGTGTAGGAAATGTATGCATTTGCACCAGCCCTCTTGGAATAGCAGGAGATTTTCTGCCGCAGGCAGGTACGGCAACCAAGTGAGCAACAGCTGCAGTGTCCTGGAAGAAAATACAGCGTGTGCTCCTTCTCGTAGCAAATCAGCTGCTTTCGATAGCTTAGAGACAACAGATTCATTCCCCTGATGAGTCACTAAGCCTCCCTAAAGCCCCATATCTCCAAGGCTTTCAGCTGAGGTGGGGCATATTACACTGCTCCCGATACAGCCAAAACCTTAAAGGCTTAGTCCAGCTTATAGTTAATTAACGCTCGTGTAACACTTAGAAGATACAACTCACTAGATGATGATAGCTCACTGTTGCTAATGATTTTAGATCTACGAAGCAACTTCCTAAAAACCTTTGAAATTGGCAATTATAATGTTCTGTCTTAGATGGAAAAGCTTTGATCGCTGCGGTGCAGGAAATAAGTGCATGACTTAAACTAGAGAAACAGTGACAGAACAGGGGCAAACTGCTGAATACGCTGGCAGAGGGCCAGAGGAAGATTTGCTGTTGCTCCTTCCAAAACTCGATTTGAAGCCATTTCAGTATTTCTGTATTGCATAAATGATTGTCAAAGCCCTAGGAAGTCGACAGTTGCATGTACTTACAGTCTGAAGATAAGGATTAATTGAAGAATTTTACTTTCATGCCCTCTTCACTTTTTTTTTTTTAATTTCTATGCAAGTACAAAGCTACAGTCTGATACAGTGCTAGAAATGTATGCAATGAAAATATTTATCCTGTGTTACGTCCCAACACAGATACTTTTGTAAGACTTAAAATAAGAAAAATACAAGATTTAAAAAAAAAATTATAAAATTATGTCTGAAAGCCTAATGTTTTCTGTTCAAGGGTAGGCATCTTTTATAAAGAAACAAACTACAGTCTAGAAGCTTGATTTTGTTGTGCTGTTTTCTGAGAGCAAAATCCAAAGCAAAGGAACTGGGTTCTTTGCTTGACTAGTGCTGGTTGTGGGTTCAGCAATGACATCCACCAAACTCTTTCCCTAACTTACTCAATTTTTCATGAAGTGATTAAAATTTAAGAGGTTCTTTGGTATAAAGCAGTGTAGGCTTTGCTTGTAAACTTTCTACACTTCCTCAAATAACTTCTAGTTATTCTTGGGTAGAAGAAAGAAAAATAACAATATCTTAAGAAAATAAAAAGGCATTACAAAAGTACTCTGTTTTTAAGGTGGTATAGATATTTTTAAGTTGGTGTAGTGCTGTTACTTGGAAATAATGTGTACCTGTTGAAGGCATATTCAGAAACATCTTATTAACTTTGATTAATTGCTTAATAAATTCTCTTTAATATATGCTTGAGTGCATGAAAATTGCTCTTCACATTGCTTCTTGAAGAAACAAAGATTATTTTTATTCTATCAGAATAGCAAAATAAATTTGCATCCCAGTAAAATGAGGGGAAAATAAAATCTATGTCACTATTTGTCCGTAAGCTTTCCACTGAGGGATTATATGTCAGTACTGTACCTATTGATGCAATACCAATAGACTTCAGAAATGCTGCAAACATTTGAGAAATATATAACTAGTTATGGAAAGTCAACTTTTAGAATTACACATTATACCTATTTCATTCCATGGACGGATTAATCCAGTACTCGGTCTTTTACACATGTTGGATATTTAAACAAAAATGGGATATGAGGTTAAACTGACATGTGGGGATGCTGTATAATCAGGAAATTGCTACCATTTATTATTTATTTATCAACAACATCTAAGTGCACTTGTCAGTGACCAGGGTTTCATTGTGTAAGGTACTATATGAACACAGAGCCGGAATATGACACCTGCCCTAGGGAATTTTTAAATAAAATAAAGTACAAAAAAAGAAGCTGATAGAACAGAGAATATGGGAGGAGCTACTAAGAAAAAAATAATATATTAGTATAAAAAGCAGTTGAGTTGGTGCAGCAGCAATCTGTCATGTCTTTCCTCACTATTCCTGCCTGGGAGAGTTTTCAAAGAGGCGTTGAATGGATCTGTCACAATTCCTCATCCGCAAGGTAGAGGCAGTGATACTTTACTCAGAGGTGTTTTGCGTGAAGAAGAGCGTGTTCCCATTTCTGAAGCCCTCTCAAGGGGAAGAAGGGTCAGGTCCGAGTCTCAGAGGGCCGCGTCCCACGGCGAGGCAGTCGGGCAGGTAGCCGCTGCGGCCTGCAGGGAGCTGGGGCGGGGCGGTTCCCGTTAATGGGAGCCCCGGCTGCGTCCTCCGAGGCGACGCCTGCAGGGGAAGGGAAGCGTTTACCTGAACACCTCACGGATTCTGGTGGTTCAATAGGCAGCTGAAAATCATGGACCTGAACCTTGCAGACGGTGTCAAATCAAGCATGCCATTTTACCTTCTTTGCTTCAGTTTGCTGGCTGGAGACCTCTGAGGCAAAAAAATCCCATAGTTTTTGAAGTCAGTGCAGGAACAAAAGCACTATGCAGATAGTAGGGTGCACAGATAGCACAGTGTGAGCAGTGGCATGTGAGGAGCCAAGTTGTACTGTCTCTGGTGACAAGATAGCCCTTTCAGCACAAGCACAGCTTTCCTAATGGTGGAGCATTTCACTTAGATGAGGCTGCATGTGTATTTACACCTGACAACTTTGGTCAAAACAGCTGATCACATGGTATCATGTGAGATGTGTTTCATATGGTGGGTTCTCTCTGATCATAATCCTAGATGGAAATTGATACCCAGTGGTACCAAAAACCATGGACTGCAACAAGGCCTATTACCTCATGGTCCTAGCCTGAAATTCAGCATGGAGAAATGTGGCAAAATCTGATACATATTTGCCATATAAAACAAAGCTCTAACATCTCACAGAAGAAACAGTTATAATGAATGGGGATATGACTGTTGTTATTTCCTCTAATTGCTGTAAGTGAATGCTCACATCCTGTGTCTAGCTAGAAGTGTGGTAGGACAGTCATAACATCCTAAAAAGTTAGGTTTTCCTCATGTAACAGTCATTAAATCTTGGGTTCACATGTCATGTTTGATGATGATAATCATGATAACAATATCCTGCATATTCTTCTTCATGTACCATTCTTCATGTACCCATGTGAGCATGGGCACAGGGCTGGTGGCTGTCAGCAGGCATCTTCCCTTAGCCACCGTCTCAGTTCCACGAGATCTTGCAACACAGGCTGTCTGGACGGTCCCTGGTGCTGATGGAATCAGTAAAACTGTCCTCCCTTATGCCCTCCATACTGCCAGGTAAGGAAAGACCTGGGTCCCCATTCACTCCAAATTCTGTGTTTGCTGCCTGCTACCACACAGCAGTGTCCTGATATGTTATGGATGTCTCCAGTTCTGCCTGAAGGGAGGTGGTGCTCTGTATCCGTTATTGAGGAGTGAAGGTTAACTTTTTAACTTGTGACCACAAGGATAAATACTGACATGGGCAAAAGCCTTAAACTGCACAAGCAAGCAAGGGGTACAAACCTACCTTTCTTTTTACTGTCCTTATAAGAAAGCATATGTTAAAAAATAATAAAAGGACCATTCAGGACCTGTGTTGTCTTCCAGTAAACGAATGACTTAAGAAAAAAGAAAAAAACGTGGTGTGTTCTACTGACAAGAGGAAAAGTGTTAATGGTTTTCCAGAGTCCTTATTCTAGAGTTCATAGAAATCCCACAGAGAGATTAAGAGAGAGGAAGGTAGCAAATGGAGGAAAATAAGAGAAAAAAAAAAAAGGGAAAGGGACAAAGAGGAAAGCGGCAAGGATGAAGGAAGGGAGGGAGGAAGAAATGGTTACAAATGAGACACACTTGGTGCTTGTGCAGTTTCTATTTATCTCATGTTTTTTAAGTTTGGTGCTGGTGCAGTCTACAACTACTTGCCATTTGTAACTACTAGAACAGGAGACTGGGGAAGGGAGTTAAAATTCCTCCTGCCATAACTTTTACAGGCATTGCATCACCAAACCCAGAGAGAAATGAAACTAAATGACTGAGCCCCAAGCTTTCAATCTCAGTTCTTTTTAGTGACTCTCTTCCACATACTGAAGAAATTGAGATGGTTAATGCTACCAATTCATTCTTCTTTTTAAATAATGCAGCCAGGTGCGGTTTATTACAGAGCAGTTTATGAGAGGTTCACTCATCACAACAGAGAAAAAAAATTGTTCAGAGTGAATGATGAGTCTTTATATATTTGCTTTTAACAGGAATGGTTTATATAACTTTGCTGGCATCATCACCAGAGTAATCTCTAAAGATACATAGGTATGTAATGCTTTCAGCAAATGTATAGTGAATGAATTATGTAAAGACACTTGTTGACAGCTGCAAGGAAAAGTGATTTAACAAGAAGAGTAGTGATGGGTTTGGGGAGGGAGGAGGCACCACACCCCTGCCCTGTTACCCGTCCTTCCACACTGCCTTGGCCTCTCTCTGTTGGTGACCCACAACCCCTCCTCTCTTCTGCTCATAAGGGACCTTATGTACTTCCCTTCCCCCCATTCTTTTCCTCAACCCCACGTGTGGATGTGATCTGGATTTCTCTTCAGAAATTCCGGTTCTTGTAGAGGTAAGGACAGCTCTTGTTGTACAGGGGAGGAGGGAGTCTTGCAAAGCAGATTGTGGGTGTCACTCTCTGCCTGTGGCAAGCATCCATATCTGTGATTATAATTTAAATTCTGTTTATACAACATGCAGTCCCAGTGTAGCTAGAGTTCTGTAGATGTTCTGGCAATATTACAAATAAATCATCATAATAGTTGTTAATAACTGAGTGCTGACAGTGATATTCAGGCCATAATGACCACTGTAACCTAAAAACACCCCAAGGAGCTCTATTGTTTGCAGAGGAGAACAAGTGTATTCTTATGCTGAAAGGTAATTTGGTTGGAATAGCACATTTTGTTTATAATGAATGCATTCAGACCTAATGCTGCCTCCTTGCACAGTATGCAAAATCAAGATTTGATGGTAAAACTCACTGCTCCTGAGCATAGCACACCTCTATCTCTATGGACAGAACGTAGTTGTGCATTACAGATCAAGCAGGGGCTTTGCTGATTTTCACCAAAATGTACAGACCTCTGGTAGTAACTGACTTTGTGAGGGAATACCTGAAGATGATTAAAAACCTCAGATTTGTAAAGAGGTTGGCTGGGAAGAGCTTTAGTGTGCAAGGGGGAACACACAGACTAGAATGGCATATAAGTTATGTATGTTTAAGTTCTTTTTCAGAGAGACAATATTTGGAAATAAGTTTCCATTGCTGAATTTCACAATTATTTGGAGAAAACGACTCTAAATTCTTTTTGATGCAGTATCTATAATGAGTACTATTTTAAGAATCCACCCAAGGCTCTAGTCATGAAGAAACATGCTTGACTGGATTATATTCACTCTAGAAAATAAAATTCATCTTCTACTTGCAGCTCTGAGGAGAATATCTTTGTTCTTTTTCCTTCAAGCCAGAATTCCACGATGGCTGTGATGAATATTCTAATTTTACAGGGAAAAAAAATCAAGACAAATAAGCTGTCATTTCCAATAGGAAAAAAAAAAAAAGGAAGAAAATAAAATCTAACATGGTATTGGCAGGAAAAAAGGCATACCAGTGCAAAACCTGATCAAATGAAATTCTACTCAGTTTTACACTGTGTCCATAAATTTTTTGGTGTACTTCTATTAGGCATTATGATTTTCCGACCTATATTGTACAACAAATAAATTTGTAACAGGAACATAATACTAGGGTAAGAAGTAGCACCAAAGAGCTGCTTTTGGATTTAGGTAGCTCAGATGTTCATGAAGAAATTAGAAAAGTTAATGGAAGTGACCATAGCTCAGATGTTCATGAAGAAATTAGAAAAGTTAATGAAAGTGACCATACAACAAACTAAATTAGAAAAGTTAATTGCTAGTGGAAGTGACCATACAACAAACTAAATTTGAAGAAGAGTAGTGATTCCAAGTATGCATGAGCATCTGCTTTCTTTAATGTAGGAAAGTATCCAAAACATGGCCAAAAATGTGGAGTATCCAGTGCTTGAATGAGAACCACGTATTATTCAACACAGACCAGCATTGCCTCCCAAGCTCTATAAAGATAAAAGTAGAAATTAAGATACTGATAAAACAAACCAAACCTTTTTTCCTAATTATGTTCTTCAATCTCTTTTCCTTCCAGTGCTAATATGGAGTTCATAAGAGACCAGATATGTTTTAGTGATTGAAAAAAACTTAATCCTAACATAAACAAACTATTATCCTGCCAGTATAAGAGCAGTGAGCCCATTCATTTGGCAATGAACCAGGCATTGCTGGATAAATTAAAATGCAACCCTTTCATCTCTGCTTGATTTAGCAATTATTTGACATCAAACTAGAAAACATGCACTAGGCAGAGAATATAGAATGTGATTTCTCCATGTTAAATACTCTGATACTTTCATAGTAGGCAGAAATATTACTGATAGAATTTCCATTATTTACTCAAAAAAAAAACCCTCCAATAATGTTAAAGTGTTAGTTTGCACTTACCTGGCATTCAGCTTAGATAAGATCTTCCTTCATCCTTAATCTAATTATGACAAAATTAATAACGGCAAGCCTTGAGAAAGTGTGTTGACAATTACTGAAGTGGTTTACATATGGAGTTTGCTTTGCTGATGATGACAGGGCTCAGCATATGAATTAGCAGAATAACAGGAATATGCTGAGTAAAGACAACCATAAAGATAAAGGTACATTATGAAATCCAAATGAGACCCTGAGGACTAGGAAGATAATGATGGGCAAATCAAATCTGAGATGTGGGCTGAGTCACAAATGTATATGTGAAAAGGGAAACTTCAATTTGATACAAGAAAAAGAGAATGTTTGAGCAATGATCCGTGTGTTATGTGCAGCCTCAGAGAACAATTCATCCATCATTCAGCCCATTGCTGAAAGCTTGCTTTCCCTGGGGAGTTAATTTGATGGCAACAGCCTGCCCTTAGCTGTCATTTTTACCAAGGCTGAGAAGCTTACTCGTATTGCACTGAGCTTACTGCGCTCACCTGACACCAGGCATGCACACAAATAGATGTCTGCCCACTCTGGGGTAGAGATAGCTGCTAAGAGTGGGTCAGAACAATTAATTTGACCATTAAATATTTTTAGTCTGCTCCCAAAATGACCGTAGGAAAAAGGATCTGACTGCTTTGATGACTGCAGCTGCCTTTCAACCATTGCCTGTATTGGTTCTTTAGCAACAAATGAACCTGCCCTGGCAGCAGATGAAGTTATGGGCCCTGCCCGCTGGATTGGCCTTTTTGTAGTTAAGTTCTGTGAAAACAAATTAAATAGAAAAATTAAAACCAAAATTAAAGCCAGCATGGCCCCACCAAGGAAAAGTCCTGCCTGACCAATCTAGTGGCTTTCTATGACGGAGGGACTACATCAGTGGACAAAGGAAGAGCTATGGATGTCGCCTGTCTGGGCTTCTGTAAAGCTTTTGGCTCAATTCCCTACAACATCCTTCTCCCTAACTTAGAGAGGTAAAGATTTGATGTAGAGTGAGACTGTTTGGTGAATTAGGAACTGGTTGGATAGTCATATTCAGAGGGTAGGGGTCAATGGCTCAGTGTCCAGTTAGAGATCAGTGTCAAAGTGGTGTCCCTCAAGGGTCTGTACTGAGTCCAGGGCTGTTTAATATCTTCATCAATGTGTGTGAGGGTGGTGAAACACTGGCACAGGTGGCCCAGCAAGGTGGGAGGTGCCCCATCCCTGGAAGCTTTGAAGGTCAGGTTGGATTCACAGATTCACAGAAGGTTGGGGTTTGGAAGGGACCTCAAAAGATCATCTAGTCCAGCCTCCCTGCCAGATGGATGTGGCTCTGAGCAACCTGATATAGTTAAAGATGTCCCTGCTTATTGCAGGGGGATTGGATGAGATGACCTTTAAAAGTCCCTTCCAATTCCCAGAGGGATTTGTTCCATAACTTTCTTGAGGTCTGAAGACTGATGGGCATATGATTTCCTGGATCTTCCTTTAAGCCCTTCTTGTAGATTGGGGGACGTTAGCCTTCTTGCCGTCTTATGGGACGTCCCCCCGCCCCCACAACTTCTCAAAGATTATGGAGAGCAGCCCCATAGCAATATCAGCCAGCTTTCTTAACACCCTTGTTTTAACTTTCTCAAGGTCTGAAGTAAGACTGATGGGCATATGATTTCCTGGATCTTCCTTTAAGCCCTTCTTGTAGATTGGGGGACGTTAGCCTTCTTGACGTCTTATGGGATGTCCCCCCACCCCCACAACTTCTCAAAGATTATGGAGAGCAGCCTCATAGCAATATCAGCCAGCTTTCTTAACACCCTTGTTTGGATATTGTCAAGGCCCATCAGTTTGTGAGTATTAAGCACCTGTAGTACTTCACATACCAGCTCTTCATTGACGGTGGGTCTGTGTTTGCATCAGCCTGGATTTTTGTTCCCAAGGCCTGGAGCCCAACTGTGCTGGTAAAGTCAGAGATGGAAGGAATTTCTAGGCATGGAGGTGGTCACAGTTGCTCTGGCAACACCTAGACCTCATCAGGGTTTTGTGTGAGAGCTACAGCTCTTGATGGATCTCTTCACTCTCCTGGCATTTCCCTGCCATAGGAGAACCTCCTGTGTGCCAAGAGCTGCCACTCCACTGCACTATAGTTTTAATTTATTTTATTCAGGAAACGGAGATGGACATTTATGTCCTGTTTTGGGAAAGTGTGATGACTTCATTTTGACTTTCAGCTCAGGAGTAAGTTTCATAAAGAAACAAAAATGGCCAGATACATACTCTGTGTTCTTCTGCATGTTGACCTCAAAAATGAATGGGTTCAGGTATTCATGAAAAAACATGGTCCCCTGAGAACTTAATAATGCTACACTCAACTAATGAAAGCCAAATATGTTTATATGAAACTTGGAGTTTACAGTGGAAGGTTAGACTCATATTAGTTTTTTCTTTCTAACCTCAGCTGTAAGATGCGTAGGAGATCAATGCTGCTGTGAATCCTTCCCTCTATTGTGCCTCAGAGTACAAGAGGAGGAAGAGGTAATGTTGATCCATAAGCATTCAGAGACCAAATATCTTTCCACTTTGGGCTGAAGATTAGAACTTTTCTAGGGTAGACTTGATACAGTTACCGATTTCTTGTTGAATTCAATTAGCTGTAATAGATGCTTCACAAGAACTTTCAAAAGTCACCTTTTGCACAGATGACCAACAAAGTGTGCTTTACTCCTGCAAAGAGAGAACTTAGTTCCTGCTTGCTTCCATATGTCATTCTCTTAGAGTGAAAAAAAACTCCTTTGATTTCTCATTTTCTTCTCTTATTTTGCTTTGATATACTTGTGCAAGAAACCCATGGAAAGAGGCTGTCCTCTTCATCATAGATCATATATATTCAAATTATCAGTGCTTGTAGCTTGGTAAATTTGCATTTCCCATAAATGAAACAGGGTGGGATGGTGGTTTTTGTTTGTTTTGGGGAGTTTTTTGTTTGTTTGTTTTTTACAGCAATGCTATTTCCTTTTTATGGAGAGACTTATTTTTATTCAAATCCCTGGAAGCTGGTAGTAAAACTGAAGTAACTACTTAATGATGTGTAGTACCAGAGAATATTGGATGAGGTATTGAATGCTGAATTGCAGAAAACCTTGTGGATATATGGAATATATTCATTGTTAGTAGTAGATACTTACAGACCGAAGAAAGATTTTTCTACTTTTTCCTCCCAACTATTATCTATTCTTTGCATGCCTTTGGACAAAGATCACTTAGAAACTCAGGGTTTGTGTAATTTTCAGACGACTGTCAGGATGCTCGGTTTCTTCTGAGATTCATTTTGAGAGTGGAATTTAAGGTACAACCTCAGTATGAGCTTTAAAGTCTGAGGTGGAGGTTACTAGAGATATATATAGAGATAGATAGATAGATATTTAGATAGATAGATAGATAGATATGCGTGCATGATTATTGATGTCATTTTAGGGATTTTTACTTGCTAGAATTCTCTTACACACAGAATAAATGGTTAAATAATCTACTCAGAATAACCAAGGCCTCGTAATAAATTCTCTGTTTGCTTTTATTAAGAAATATAGTTTATTGTGTGGAAATAATTTTTAAGCCCTGTACTGGGATGATCAAATAATTTAAAGCATACTTTGCTTTAAAGGGGAATAGGGTAAGGGTTTTTTTCCAGTTCATTTGTGGAAGTTGTGTTTCCAGCTATTTCAGCTGAGGGCACTTTAGATAATGTTGTAAGTTTTTTGTACTCTCAGATCACACCTGAGCTAAATGGTCTCAGTAAAATCAGTGGCAAAAGTTGCTGATCCTTTAATGGAGCTCCAGTTTCTCATGGAGAGGCTTGGGTGCATGAAGGAGACAAGAAGGAGCTTTGTAATTAGAATTGTTACATGATAGTCTGACTTCAAACTAATTCACAGCTTGTCAGAGAAACTGGCAATTAACTCTGAACTCTGTAAAATTTTCATCCTTAAATATAAAAGAGAAATCTGTTCAATTTGTAATTATCTTTATGTGCTGTAAAAATAGGCTCCTGAATAATAATAAAAAAATTATTCCTTTCATTAAAACCATGACTTTTGTTAGATGAAAAGAGCTTGACTGTGAAATGTTGGTGAACTTAAAATTTTAGTGTGATTCTGTTAGAAAAAAAAAAAAAAAACAAGTTATGTACTTCATTAGAGGAAATTCCTTCATAATGTGGGCAACAGAGTCAAAGGAAAGGTTTTGCAGGAGCTGCCAAGAAAGGTTTGGAAGCCATCAGAGGGAGGATTTTGTGAAGGGAAAACACAATGTTAGTTAGCCCTAAATGAGCTGCGGGGGTTGGAAGACTAAGGATTAGGTGGCAGTAAACTCAGAAATGGAAGCTGAAGCATTTGGGACAGGCTGTACATCCCTTGGTGCCTTTGGAGTAAGATACCGTTCAAGATGCTTTCACACTGTATGATACACTTCACCAAAAGGTTAGCTTAGCAGGACTGATCCAGGTTCCTCAGAAAGCTCTGGTTTTCTCCTCAAGAGGCATTTTGTAACAGCAGCTCTGTTGCTGCTTTTCAGGAAAACATTTTTGACAGAATTTGTGTCATTTGGGTGCACAATAACCAGTAGGAACATTTGAATATGGAAGACTGGAATCTTCCAAGGTATTTTTAAAAATTAATTCCTAATAATGCAGGGTTGCAATAAATCTAACATCTGGGAGACCCTGTCCTAATTCAAAGTCCTTGAATGCAAAATTACAGTGTTATCTTAGGGATCAAAACTGATTTCAGTGTAATTTTTTTAACTAAATTTATAAGAATGGCTCCGAGGGGAGTGGAAGTACCTTCCTCATGTTCACAGGAGTGGTTATGGCCAAAATGCTGGTCATTTTTCAAAAAGTCATCAAAGCTAAACTTCATTAAGGTTACCTTATTGGTCAAGTGAAGATACTGTATCTTAATTTTGGTTTATGTGTGACAGATACACTGCTGTGACTTGCAGAGTAATTTTTTGATATTAAAAAAGTTCACTATCACAGCATAGTGGAGTAGCTTTCTTATTGTACATCTATTTCCAAACGGTTTTAATTTTGCAACAAATTAGCCTAAGGTGGTTGGGTGGTGATTACTTATTTTAAAAGACCGTTCTGAACACTTTCCTAAAATATTTTTTTTCCATACTGTTTAACGAATTTGTAGTTTTTTGCTGAAAACTATTTTAGGAGACAAAAGCATGTATTATTTTATAGTTTCATCACAATATTCATGCCAGTGAAAGCTTGGCTGCCTGTTTTCTCTACAGACTTATGTAAATTTCTAGGGACTTTGTGTGAATGGAAGGAGTCTGAATTTGTGTCCATGGTAATCTGTTCAATGTGTAGAGGAAGTTACAATGGCATTAACCCATGAAAAGGATCAGTTGTTTTCATGGAAAGCAGTCAAGACATGCTTTGAATGCAGATAGTCAACTTAATCAGACCTGGACATGTTTTTTTAAGGGTTTCTCTTTGAAAGGGCTTAATGTTGGTCACCTGCAACAGTCAAAATACATTTTTTTTTTTTTTTTATCTGTTAAAGGGCAGAAAAAATGTAACAGCTGAAGAATGGATACATCCCTGAAATAATTGAAAAAAAAAAAATCCTTCATTTATTTACAACCTCTACTTGGGCATCTAGAAGCATGAAAATGACATCGTTGTCCTAGCTTATTACCCGCCTTCTCTACTGGGAGCTGAATGAATTCACACAGTCCTTCTTTAGGACTGGAAATTCAGCAACACAAGTCCTCACCACCTTTCCTAGTGCAGTGGGAGTCCTACCTGGGCAGGAGTGGTCAACATCTGAGAGGCAAGACATTGAGGGGCTTTAGCAAATGTAGTCATTTAGAGTCTTACACCATTGCAGGATACAAAAAAAATTCAGGTCTGATCCCCTACCTCACCTTGCTTTTGCTCAGACATAAATGGTTCTGCTGGTCCAGCTGCCTTGGTACAAAAAAGTGATTGAACATATATTCCCCTTTACCTTTACCAGAAGAAATCATACACAGCAGCCTCATTTGGGGTTTTCTCCTGCATTTAAATGAAATTACAGTACAAGCAAGAGTAGCATGAGGCAACCTGTGTTTACTTGGCTACTCAGTAGAGATTTAATTTGCAAGATTAAATAATACGTGTCTCAGCTTCATCTATTTCAGCTAGTGAAAGCAGAAGCTCCTTCTGCTCCATATCTTAATTAATTTGCCACAGGTTATTTCCACAGTTTAATGGTAGACATGTATTAGGAATGGCTTACTTTTGATGATGATGTGGATGACACAGTTAAAAATAGTAAATACAATTAATGTAAGAAAATGAAAAGTTCAGTGTCTATAATTAATGTGATTTTTTTACAGTATCTGTCTAGAGCTACTTGAACATTTTATACCAATATTAACTAAATGAATTTTCTCTATTGCTGTGTGAAGCTGCCTTTAGAGAACATTGCAGCTACATTTCCTTGCCTTCCTTGAAAATGGCATTACCCAACAGCTTTCCAGTGGGAAGAGGGAGGGCTTTGAATGCAGAGCTCTGAATTAACACAGCAAGAACAGCTGGTTCTTGCCCCTAATTCAATTTAAGAGCTGTAAGTTCCTGGAATTATTTTCATGAGAGCTATTGTTCCCTATGTGTGTTCACACACAGAGATGTTTGGACATTAAAACTACAAGAGTAACTGCTCAGGACATAAGGGAAAAGACCACTGATGGATGATCTTGGTGTAAGCAACAGCATCGTCTCATGAAGACAGAGGAAGAAGTTAGGTTTAGTAGTAGCTGTGTTTCATCTCAGAAAATCACTACCACTGCTTCAAATGCCGTGGATCATTCATGTGTTGTGTGCAAACAGCA
>NW_008591415.1:25092-33835 GCF_000691845.1 Merops nubicus
ATGTTGGGTCATACTTGAATTCAGTATTGTCTGACAGCAGCTGGTGACGACGATTTGGAAGAACAGGCATGAAATCCCACAGTAGGTAGAAGTGAGCGACTTCCCTAGTCTTTTTTTCACACACCTCCTCGATGCGAGGTGCTTTTCTGAATCACTGAATCATGGAATGCTTTGGGTCGGAAAGGACTTTTAAAGGTCATCTTGTCCAACCCCTCTGCAATGAGCAGGGACATCTTTAACTAGATCAGGTTGCTCAGAGTCCCATCCAACCTGATCTTCAAATTTTCCACAGATGGGGCACATCCCACCTCTGTGGGCAACCTGTGCCAGTGTTTCACCACCCTTACTATAAAAAAATTTATTTCTTCTGTCTAGTCTAAATCTACCCTCATTTAGTTTAAAGCCACTACCCCTTGTCCTGTTGCAACAGGCCCTGCTAAAAAGACTGTCCCCATCTTTCCCATAGGCTCCCCCTTAAGTACTGAAAGGCCACAATAAGGTCTTCCTAAAGCCTTCTCTTCTCCAGGCTGAACAACCCCAACTCCCTCAGCCTTTCCTCACTGGAGAGGTCTTCCAGCCCTCTGATAATCTTTGTGGCCCTCCTTTGGATCCAGTCCAACAGGTCCACATCCTTCTTGTGCTGAGGACTCCAGAACTGGACATAGTACCCCAGGTGGGGTTCTCAGCAGAGCAGAGCAGTTCATCAGAATCACCTCCCTTGACCTGCTGGCCACGGTTCTTTTGATGCAGCCCAGGATGTGTTTGGCCTTCTGGGCTGCAAGTGCACATTGCCATCTCATGTCCAGCTTTTCATCCACCAGTATCCCTAAGTCCTTCTCCACAGAGCTGCTCTCAATCCCTTCATCCTCCAGCCTGTGTTGGTACCAGGGATTGCCTTGACCCATGTGCAGGACCTTGCACTTGGTCTTGTTGAACCACATGAGGTTCACATGGGCACACTTCTCAAGGTCCCTCTGGATGGCATCCTGTCCCTCAGGTGTGTCAACTATACCACTCAGCTTTGTGTCATCTCCAAACTTGCTTACTGTGCACTTGATCCCACTGTCTGTGTTATTGATGAAGATATTGAACAGGCCTGGACTCAGTATGGTCTCCTGAGGGACACCACTTGGCACTGATCTATATCTGGACACTGAGGCATTGACCGCTACTCTCTGAATACGACCACCCAACCAATTCCTCATCCACCAAACAGTCCACCCATCAAATCCGTATATCTCCAATTTAGGGAGAGGGAAGAACAAGAATCTATTGTGATAAATCCAGATATTTCTGATGTCTTTATAGCTATTTCAGTCCTCCTATGGCTATTAGCCTTAGTTTCCTGCAATAGTAATTGCCTACATGTGGAAAAAAAAAGTTTATCCTTTCATTGGTTTTCTTACTTTCAGCCTTCTTATTAGTGTCCTCGGGTGTTCTCATTCTTCTGCAGAAAGGGAGAACAAAAGTTCTCAGTCCTCATCTGAGCAACATTCATTATTCTTTATATTTGTTTTCTTCCCAAAATAAGTATTCTTAACATTTTCCATCTCCCTTTATTTGGAACTTTTCTATGGTCACTTTCATCAGTGTTCCCTCTCACCCATGCTGTTGTGTTTAATTGGTTTTGAGAAGGCAAGACCAGCACGGAATGTAGTTTTCCAGATAAAGCCACACTGATTATTTGTGTTAAGGGGCAAAAATGTTATTTCTTCACCATTTCTGCTTGGACATCATTGAGTGAAGAACTTGTTTTATCTGTCCAGGGATGCCCTGGTCTCTTCTTTCAACCGATATAATTAATTGAAAACTCAACAAGGTAGTTTACTTTTTCTCAGTGCCTTTTTTTTTTCAATTATTTTTGCTGCTCTGTCTGTCAAAACTGAATATCATTTGATGTTGTTACATATTTCCTTGTTTGTTACAGCTCTCTGAACTTCCTTGAAACTGTAGTCCTACCAGTCTAAATAACTGAAGCATTGGTGCATCATGACATTTTGGCATACCCTCTTGAACCTTCTAATTTAACCATTTTCCTTGCTGGAAAATTGGTAGACATTCTGAAGACTTCTAAAAAGTGGCATCACTATAGAAACTGGAAATACTTTTATTTGGGGTATCTTTTAAAAAAACTAGTGTATTTTATCTGCTAAAGGTTGGTGTCAGTATATTAATTTGGCACCCTTGCTGTGCCTTGAATGTCAATCCAAAGTACCCTGCAGTCATCACTCTTTAACGTTCATGTGCTGATCACTAGGTGACCTGTCTCCTGTGTATGTTACAGGAGCTTCTCAAGAAAGGCCTCTGCTTGTTTTGTTTAAGAGCTACTTTTCAGAGGAACCTGCATTGTTTCTCTAAGCTTTTTTTTTTTGTTGGGCTTTTTGGCCATTTTACATATGGTCATTGAAATCTTACTATTTTTTTACACTGTGCTGATTGTTTCATCCTCCTGCCCTTTAGGAATTCAATTTGCTTTTCTTTGCTAGACTCTGTGGTATAGCCATATTTATATATATATATATGTGTTAGGGCTCAGCGTTTGTTCTAATATACAGTCAACTGTATGTTCCTCTACTTTCAGCAGGTTTTTTTTCCACAAGGTGTTCTCCAGGGCCTAGAAGTTTAAACCCTCCTTGCTCACTCAAGGATGGGAGTTTTAACGCTCTGTTCATTTTGTCTGTTTGGGCCTGCACCCTTAATTGGAAGCATTTATAAGAAAACAGGCAGTGAGAGAGCTTCTGCTAAGTCTATATGTAAACTTCCAGACCATCCCCTATTCATAACTCTGCATTACTGAGAGTGATGTGCAAGTCCAGCTTCCTCCCTAGCACAATGGCAGAAGTGTCTAAATGGATCTAGGACAAAGCATCCTAATTATGTGCCCAGAGAATATTCACAGAAGACACTCTGAATCCAGCCTATTGAAGTTTTCCCCCATACCATAAAACCTTTATATAAATATTCATGAGGGAGGGGGAGACAGGCAGTCATGCTTCACAGGCTGCTAATTAATGCCTTTACCCAGGGTTTTAGTGCTCTGCACCTAGACCAAGGACAGGTGCCTGCTTGAGGATATTGAGAGCTTCCAACGGGAGTTCAGTGTTAAAATCCCTTTCTAGAACTAATTCTTCATCACTTAAGAGCTCAAACCTCTTACCTCTCTTGGGAGTCAACATCCAAACCAGCAAAGAGCTTCAGCAGTTGAATTCCCAATGTGGGAATGACTTTACAGTCACAAGTTCACAAGTCACTTCAGGTGCATTGAAACCTATTTACAAGATTTAAGCATTCTCAAATCGTTAACACACTATACATTTTTAGATAATGTTTTCCCCTGGTTCTTATTGCTGTTAATTGACAGACCAATTCATTACTTTATTAATTGGAGATAATAATTTGATCTTGGTAGGTGAGTCACTGCAATTAACTGAAAACATTTAATAGTTAGGTATGTTTTGTGTAGTTTCTTCATGTTACAGTGTTTAGTTTTTAGTGACAATATGTCTGCGAATCCTAATGACATTCTCAGGCTTCCTGATTTGTCTTTCAAAGATTTAATTTCTTACTGTTAGAAAGTCACAGTCAATGTGCAGGTGGTTATTGAGTGTTGACAGCTGACTGCCACAATGTATGAACTTTCAGTGGTATTGAACTAAACTGAACCTAGGAGGATTGCTGCAATGAGATTCTCAGTTCAAACTGTGTTATACACTCAGTGTAGGATTGCAAGTAACAAAAGGTCAGAACCTCCCATTTTGTGGTTCAGTGCACAAATTAAAGCTTTTCATGGAGTGCCACCACCACCTGAGACCTGGGAAAAGGCTTTTTACTGCCTTAGTGAAAGGCTGGATTATAAAGGGAAATAATTATTGCAGTAAGGTGAAATTTCATGTTTACAGTGATTGATTAAACCATGTACCTATCATCTTATGGGGCCATTATTTTCACATTTTGGGTCAAACCTTATTCAACTAGGTTTATGTCTGCTGACAGAATTCAACAGGGATTAGAACTGAAATAATATGAACTAACAAAACAATGTTGTTGAGTTGTTTTTTTTTTTTTTTTCAGAAATTACAAAGCTATATTCTGTCTTCTAATACTGTTATGTAAAATGTGCATAAATTAAACATTAAGAGGATGGGCGGGAAAGGGATGTCTGTCTGCATTCACATGGGCCTTATATAGCTTCCCAAGGAGATTTACCTCCCCTTTCAAAGGTGAAGAGTATACTGAGTAAATACAAATGAGCAAAGTACATGCTTATCTAGATCATGCAAAAGCAAAACGTCTGATTCTCCACTTCCAAATATTATTATTATCTGAATTCCAAAATTAGTCCAGTTTTGTGTGTGATGTGGGACAATACTAGAATGGGACTTCTGTTTCCCTTATGGTACTCTTTGTCTTGGACATACGTAAAACACGAGACAGAATTTGACCTCAAAACTATATCAAATGATGGATACAGTATAGATAACAAAGTACTGAAGAGAATGAAAAATTAAGTCAAGAAAGGAAATGTGGAGAAAATAGATGTTAAATTGTCATGGCCTTATTTAAATTGATATCTCCTTTTTAATTCTTTTTTTAGCTACAATAAACAGTGATCTCCAGGAACAATCAATACACCTTTTAGCTTTCAGCAGTCTGTGGAAGTAAAAATATTGCTCTATAGAATCGTATACCACACTTGTGTCTGTTTGATGAAGTAGAGGACCAGATACTGACCATTTGCTTTTCCAAATGAATAAAACGTACTGTCTAACAAGAGCCTAGTGTGAGCACGAGGTGCCTGGACTGTATGAAAATACAGCTGTGGTGTGGAGCTGTATTTATGTGGTGCAGGAGTTTTCAAAACATGGAGGAAAGCCCAGACCTTCTGCTTCCCTGTGGAGATACTGTTCTTCCATAAACCCTCTAAAACCCAGGATTAAACCTGAATTCCTTAAGGAACTTAAAGATATACACCTTTCGTGGTACTATTTTATTTTTATATGACTCATTTTCCCAAAGAATCATAGGAAAACAAAACAATGTTGAATCTATTCATACTGACTTACTAATCTTTGAAATCAACTTCAAAATTGATGGAGGCAAATGATGTCACCCACCAAAAGCAGATGCCTCAATGAGTAAACTTGGAGCTGTGTGTGCTTGATAGCTATAAGGTCTGGATGAGATTTTTGGGAACCACAGCCCCATCCAACAGCATCAGTTTCCCAGCAAACAGCCAGCCCCTTCCCACTGCCACCAGCTCTGAGGAAATCATAAAGATCTGGGAAAAACTCTGGTTGTGTGCACTAGAAATGTTTTTTTTCTGCATCTCTGTGACATGTACCTCATTTTCCAATAATTTCTGTTGTTAGATTGTGCCCTAAAGGTTAAATTCAATATATATTCCAATACATTGGAGTGAATTATCTGTTCATGTTAAACTGTACTTGGAGTCAACAGTTATGGTTTAGCCTATTCAACAGTGGGGTTTCCAAAGGCTTTTGTAATTTTAAACAGTAGGAGTCAGATTGGAAAGTGAAACTTAGGTAGACAGACACCCAAGTCCAAAGTTACAGGAGTCCTGAAGATACTTGAAAAATAGTTGCTCGACTTCACAGACACCCCTGTTATTAACCTGAAAGTCTTCCAAATGCTTACAGTTCTGCTTATGGAGTTTTCTGAGGATTTCTCAGTCTGGATAGTGTGTAGCAGTTTAAAGCCTATCTCACATCCAAAATACACTTCTAATTTTAAAATTCAGTAATTTTTGAGACACCCCTTCAAAATTAAACTTGTTAAAGTACAGATTTGTAGTGTTAAGCTCTATGTAAGGTATTACTGACGCTAATTCTCCTTTTCACTACATCCTCCTTGCTTGAAAACTCCATGGACATCAGGAGACAGATCCACTTCCTTCCTCTGCCTAGGCAGAGATGTAAATCTACATGGCAGTTGCTCCTCAAGAGCACCCAAAGGACAGATAGAAGCTATCTGCAAGAACAGGATGGAGGGTACTAGCCTCTGCTTCTAGTGAGGGGAACCTGAGTGTAGCAGGAGAAAACACAAGTGGCCAGATAAATCTGTAGTACTACATTCAGAGAAGCTGTAGGGAAGGAGGGAGAACAAGCTTTGGTTCCTCACCTCAGTGTGTTTTGAAATCATGAATGAATTTAAAAGGTAGTGCAGTTACTCTGCTTATTTTGTCTCTGATCTCTCTTATGCCACTATATTGATAATTCTGCTGTCTTCTAGTAAAACAAAAGTTATTTACAAAACAAACAAAAATACGTTAAGTGACTTTGGTTTGCATTTGGTTTGTGTTTTTAGCATGCCAGTGTTTATCACATTTTTCTCTGGTCTCTAGCTATCATGAGACTTCATTTCCCAAATGTTACATCTATGTAATCACCTGCACTAAGGAAATGGCTTAAGGAGAAGAGTAAACATGATAGAATCATTAGAAATTACAGTCTGTGTGTGGACATATTGAGGTACCCCTTCTTGACAAAATCATATCCAGGCATACCTATGCATATATATTTATTAGGATTTGTCAAAAAATTTCAAGCTCTACATTTGTTTGCATAGTTGTTTTTTTTGTTGTTGTATTGTTTTCATTATGTTCATATGTTTTTTCTCAAAGAGACACATTTTTATAGATGTGCAGTTGATATCAGGTGTCCATGATGATCTTTGGAATTTTTCAGTCTTGATACTGTGAGTCTAGAGCTTCCTCAAAGGAGCAGAATCTTTTTGGTATGGTTTTACAAAAGCAATACAAAATGGCATTTCAAAAGATTATGTGGCATAATCCCTATATTTAAATGAATACTTATTAAAAAAAAATCATCCAGGGTAACTTCTCCCTTCCCCTTTGTTGTTGATAAAAGAATTTCACCAAGACATTTTGAAGTAACTACCTCCCTGAAGCAAAAGGAAGATATTGCTAGCTATACAGTGACCTCTCAGGAAACTTACTGTGACATGACTGGAGAGATAATGCTTAAGTAGAATTTGCCATTCCAGCATCAAAAAATGGGAAAGGAAAATACTTAATAATTAAAGACTTCCTCCTTTAGAGAATATATTTCTCTTAGTATGCCCCCCACCAGCATCTTCATAGGATCGAGTCTAAGGACGTTCATTAGGGTCCACAAGATGATTGTAACTATCGAAATAGTTTGCAAAAGAGAAAGTTTTGAACAGCTTGACTTCACAGCTCCTACTGTGCTCAAAAGCATTTATTTCAGTAAATATTCCTTTGAGATGACTTGCATAAGGTCTACTCTCAACAGTTTTACATAGATATTGCCACAGCTAGAGTTTTACTGGTCTGTGGATGTTAATATTAACAGGCAGAGAGGCACTGTAGAGACACAGGAAAGATCTTGAAAAACATTTCCGAAAGCCAGTTAAATGTGAACTCTGAGATTTTGGGAACAGGAGTTAAATTTGCTTGGGTTTTCATTACACTTCTGAGATGTCTATCACAGCAGTTATTGTTTATTGGGAAAATAATTGTATATTACAGGTTTTGGCACACAGTTTTGGTAGAAATCAGAATAATAAACGTTTGTCTGTGGAATATTCAGAACATTGAAGGGGGTCATGCAAATAAAGTTATTACTATTACTGTTTATGTTTAAAGAAAATCCAGTTGTAGTCAACTCAGTCTCTTTCTTACTTCTCTGGAACTGCTAAAAGAAGTAATTAATTTTGAAACCAAATGCCTATAGTTTCACTGACTTAATTGGATTTTTATTTGCTCCTTTCTGGTCTGGATTTACTTTTTATTGATATGGTTCTATGAATTTATATGTGTTGTGTTGAAAGACTATCTGAGAATGGGGAAAAGAATCTTGATAGCAGCTGACTTATATAAAAATGTGTCCTAGGAATCAGTGCTTGATATATGTTTCTTTAATAGCAGTTCCAATTTCTATCATAAACACCAATTTGCCTCATTTCATACATGAGACAATTGTGTAGCATCTTTGGGGAGATTACAGTCCTCCTAAGTCCCTGCTGGTTTTGACTTTGCACACCTTCTTAGGTGATTCAGCAGCAAGCCAGTCATCGAGCTTTTCTTAGTTGCCTAGGTCTCTGAGTTCTTAAATTATTGAGGTATTTTTGTGTTTAGCCTAAGAGCTTCACAGGCACTTAATTTGATTCACCTGTCCATGTTCAGAAATATCCATACTGGAAAGATAAGTACCAGTCCTTCACCTAAAACCTGTACTGTCAGCTTGGTTTCAGTGAGCAGACAAATGAATGCCACATCAGTTCCCAGAGAAGCCTTAAAGCTTACCATAGCCAATGCCTCACCTAGCTGCTCATGGCTGTGTAAGAAGCTGAAACCTATCAGACCATTTTTGCTCTATCTTCAGATGGTACCTAGATGCACAAGATGGAAAATGAAAGAAGACATCTAATGTTTCCTACTACTTTGCCTGTAATTAAAGTGAAGGTGGAAACAGGTAACTTAAGCAGATTGGATCATTCCCCATGATGTCCTGAGATGCTTCCCACTTTCCACTGGCTGTGTAAGAATTTCAGAGGCGTTGTAAACACCAGGCATGTAAAATTCCAATGGGGTAAAACAAATCGATCAAACTGGAATTCTTGTTGCTTTTGCTTATACAAATGCACTGGAAAATTGTGATCAGATATAAAGCTTAGCAGATGCTGTAGGGATTATCTTTCTAATTCATGGCACTATTTACTGTGAAGTTAGAATCATAGAATC
>NW_008591416.1:0-8153 GCF_000691845.1 Merops nubicus
ACAAACAACCTGACCCAGTACCCCTTCAGTACCGGATTGTGACAAGGTGTACTCAATTCCATTGTTGTTTTGCCAAATGAATACTCCATCAGGAAAGACAAGGCTATCAAGGTTATCAACAGAAAGATCAGTACAGGTTTATTATCTATCTCCTGGAGATGGAAGAATAACATAACCGAGCCAGCCACAGGTACAACAGAGGAAACCATAAACTCAAACAGTATGGAGAACACAAACAATATAGTTTGACTAATAATGGGTGGAACAAATAAAACCACAATCCCCCTCACTGCATGTGATACAACCAAGAAGAAGAAGAGAGAAAGGAAGCAAGCCAGCACCTCCCACAAAGCCATCCTGGGAGAAATACAAGATTGTATTTAGATATTACCTTGATTATTTGGAGAGTCAGAGGGTCTTTCCTAAGGGAACTTTGCCTGATGCACCCACCAGCAGATAAACTCTCCCAATACCTCTGTAAGCAGGTCCTGTTTAAATCTTGTTTTCTTAGTAAGCTGGACACCTGCTGTTGATCACCCATTAGGCTTTCATCCACGATTGGCCAGGTCGTGGGCAAAAGCCAATAGAAATGTTTTGGTATTCTTCTGGCCTTTCTCTCAACAGCTGATGGCTTTCTTGCACAATCAGTCTCAATTGTCTCTACAGAGAAGGGAATTACCCATGTATCAAACCCCAATTTTGAGCACTTCAGTTGTCCACATCACTGACAAAGATGTTAAACAGCACCAGTCCTGGTACCAATCCCTGAGGAACACTACTTGTCACCAGTCTCCACTTGGACATTGAATTGCTGACCACAACCCTTTCAGTACAGCCATCCACCCAATTAATTATCCACCAAGTGGTCCATCCTTCAAATCCATGTCTCAAATTTAGAGACTAGGATGTTGTGCAGTACAAACTGCCAAAATCCAGGTACATGATATTGTTTGCTCTTCCCTTATCCACCCATGCTGTATCACCATCATTAAAGGCCACCAAATCTGCCAGGCGTGATTTGCCCTTGAAGAAGCCAGGTGGGTTGCCACCAATCACCTCCTCATTTTCCATATGCCTTAGCACAGCCTTCAGGAGGATCTGCTCCACGATCTTGCCAGGATCAGAGGTGAGATTAGTGGGCCTGTGGTTACCCAGGTCTTCCTTTTCCCTTTGTGAAAATGGGGGTTATGATTCCTCTTTTGCAATCAGTGGGAACTTCACCAGACTGATGCGACTTTTCAAATATGATGGAAAGCGACTTAGCAGCTTCACTGGCCAGTTCCTTCAGGATCTGTGGATGGATCTCATCAGATCCCATAGACTTGTGCACTTTCGAGTCCCTGAGATAGTCTCAAACCTGACCTTCACTTACAGTGGGTGGATTTTCCTTTTCCCAGTCCCTGCCTTTGCCTTCTGCAACTTGGGCTGTGTGCCTAGAGAACTTACCAGTGAAGACAGAGGCAAAGATATTGTTCAGTACCTCAGCGTTTTCCCCAGAGTTCTTGTGACCTCGTCTCCTTTTTCCTTCTGGAGAGGGCCCACATCTTCCTTAGCCTTCCTTTTATCACTGACATACCTGTAGAAGTTTTTCTTCTTACCATTTTCCTTGGCCAGATTCAATTTTATCTGGGCTTTATCCTTCCTAACCTGATCCCTGCCTGCTCATACAACTTCTTTCTACTCCTCCTAGGCTGCCTGTCCTTGCTTTCACTCTCTGTAGACTCTCTTTTTTTGCATGTAAGTGTGTCCATGACTTCCTTGACGTTGCTCAGCTCTTGCTGTTGACTTTCAAACTCTATGAATGGAGGCTTGAATGTTCTGAGTTTTTTTTTTTTATTTTTTTTTAAGCTTTTTGGTTTTTCCCTTCTAAAAAAATTAAAAACAATCAAAGAGGTGTTTTAAAATGTTGGGGGAGGATAGGTGGCTTTACAGGTTTGTTGTTCTGATTTGTTCTTTTAATGTATTATGGACTGAAACCATATATGCCAAGGTTTAGCTTGGAGCAAATTTTTTTTTTTTTTAATGGTTGAGTTATAAACTCCCACAGAAATGGTTATAATAGAAACACTGACAGGCATTTAACTATAACAGTAGTAGCAGGGTTGTTATAATAATTGGATTTGGGGTCGAATGCAAAGCTAAATTTACAGACTCTTTCTGCCTTAGGGGAGCCATTCATTTCTGTCTGAAATAGCTAAGGCAAAACTTAACATCAGCATAGGAAAAAGACACTAGAAAAATGAATGGTTCCATCTCTATTAGCTCCAAGAAAACAATCGTTACTTGATAGATTTAGTGATGCATGAAATATTGGAGTCTGCATCTGGGAATCATTACAAAAAGAATAAATTGATTCATATTGACTCTCTTAATTTGTTGCTTTAAGTGAAAACGTGAAAGTTGATATCTGACACAAGCATTTTTTCATTGGAGAGTTCACTGGAGTGTTAAATTAAACAAAAACACCCAGATAAAACTGAAGAAATATAGGTGGAAGCAATTAAGAGCTTATCCTGCAGATCTTTCTTCTGAGGGTCATGTAGTTTAGTTCAAATTTTTAATTTTTTTTTTTTTTCTATTGCTGAGTTGGTCAGGTCTTGAAAACATCTCAGTGTTTATGCAAGTGAATGAAGTTCAGTTCCAAATGAAGTTCTGTCAGATAAATAAGATAAAGTCATCAACAAATTACACCCAGTAGCAGTATCAATACTACCTGTAGTAACAGAAATCTTGCAGAAGGATTTTCCTATTTCATGACATTTTTTAGTGTTATACCCTTGTCAAAACTCTAATGCTTGTTTATATGCAATTGTTTCTTAAAAATACCCATCAATCTGTCTCATTGATAGCTTTCCTTTAGCTGATAAAGTTTGATTTGTATTTTAAATAGAAAGTCATGCCAGGTCAGATCTAGAATTCAACTTAGTGGACTTCATTGATACAGACTCGTAGACATTTTGCATTATGATTTCTGTCAAAAAACAACTTTCATCAGTTGACAGGGGAGAATTTATTTTTTTTTTTCAAAATCTGTACTTAACATGACCTACATGACAATGTTCAATGATCGGTCACACCCAATAATAATGCAGCATTTGCCGTGATAAAACCAAACTAGAATTTATACTTAAAGATGCCTGCATCACAAAATGTTTGGAATACCTTTACAATTTTTTAAAATGTTTTAGCAGAAGAAAGGCTTTAATGCCTTTCAGCAGCTTACGTAAGATTGTCCTCTCTGCCAGGACTGCTTGGAGCTCCCTGGACAAGCTGGGTTGACAACTTGCACTCCTTTCAGCAGGTCACTGGGTGTTACTCTTCCCTTCTGGTCTGTATGGTAAAATGAAAGCCCTGGTATGTAACACAGACTCCCTGTTATGCTATTCAGAAAAATCTTTTCGGTTATAATTGAAAATTGCTGGTATGAGCATATATGGGCCTATTTCAACTCCATTCTAAGCTTCTAAGAACACAGAACTGAAGAGACTCTGTACTACACTTTTCTGTTTCTTTCTTGTCTAACAGGAGAGGAAAAATCTCCTTACCCTGTCCAGCTAATCCAGTATTCTGCATGCGTTGGGTGCCTACACGGCTGCTGCCCATCAGGCACCCAAAGATAGATTTGAGACTCAGCAAAGTGCTTCCTCCCTTTCTTGGGCAAAGAGTTAGAGCAAAAGCAGAAAGGAAACTTCTCTGGAGTTGTTTTCACCACTCTATCATAGGAGCCCGTAAAATTTTTATACATTAACTTAATTCCAGTATACTTGTTGGAATTGTTATGAGCTGAAATTTTACTCCTGATAAATCACAAAGATGTGATCTGGCTTTTTCAGTGCTTTCAGAAGTCAACTAAAATGTTTAGCTTTGGGATTATTTCTAAGTTTGGCTATAAAGGTGCCTATTATAACAATGTACTCTGCCCTTGTATTAGTTCTGTAAAATCTTGTTTTCTAAAGCAGTCTTTGTTTTTTAAGATTTTTCCTTGCATCCTAGGGATATATTTGTTCTAATGACTAAGTAGTTATCTGTTAGCATCCCTACAATGCTCTTTATGAGCACTGCTTTGCATCTTGGGACTGAAACACTGCAGCTGATGCACAGTAATTCATTAGATGAACATTGCTACAGGAAACCTAACTACAGAGTTTGTTATATGGCACTCTCCAGTAGCAAACTGCTGACACATTTGATTAACCAGAAACATGCCTGAGGTGATGTTTATGGCCCACTTAAATACTGAATGCCAGGAAAAAAAAAAAAAAAAAAAGAAAGAAAAAGAAAAAAGAAAATTACCAACAAGTTAGTTAAGTCTGACTGTTCATTTGGTAGGGTACTGAAAATTGAAATAGATATAAAAATCTTACCGGTAATTTTTCAATTTTTAATATTTTTCAATGTAGCTTTTACTTTCATTTACCTTTACAGGTTAAGTATTCTACAAAGCAACAATGTTTTATGTTAGGAAGTTTTCTACTAACAACAGTGGAATATGTTTGTGTATTTAATACAAACTATACTGGGTAAGATTCTGAAAGAGAAAAGGAGGAAGTTTTAGAGCGATAGGGTATTTATTCATTAATAGCTTCTGTCTCCCTGTGTTCATTTGTTTGTTTGCTGGAGCAGTAAGCTCTACAATATATAATTTAATGACACAGTTAGTAGAAAGTGACATTGTCTCATACCTTCTCACTGGCTAATTGAGTGTCCTTTTTTAATCTGCCTTTCTAGCAGGTTTTCCATTATGAAATAAACAGTACTGTAACATGATATCTTTTTGCCCGCGATATCTTGTGCTTTGAATAAATGTTCCCACAGTGATTTGAAGGTTTTATTTTCTCTAGTTGAAATCTTTAACTAATGTCATATTATGATACGATGTTTATACAATACCACAAGGTTTTTAATATCAGCTACTCTTCCACCCATAAGTTCTTTTAATATCTCTTGATTATGAAAAAACATTGTCCCTTATAAAATATTTTTTTCAGTTTTGCCTTTGTTAAAGTGCTTTAAGATTCCTTTCCCTGTTACTAAATTGTGTTGCTTCTGCTTGCATTCTATTCACAATTTTCTTTCACTTCCAAACCAGGTCTTGAGTTTTAATATTGTAACACTATCACTTCCTAGAAACATATTTACTACCATGTAAACTTAGAATTGCTCAGGATTGCTGAGAATTTCATGCAAGTCTCACATCCAGTGTTTCTCTACTTGAACTGTGCATTGTCACACTAAGAAACTATCCACTAACTATATGGAACATACAAACAGTTGTGTATGTTAAACTGAAGGTCTGTCAAGCCCAGTAATTGAGAGAAAAAGTGAAGAATAAAGAGTATATGGATGTACTGATTGATACCCTTTCCACTATGTTTTTACATACTAAGTTCTGCACAAGAAGTATCTGTTTACAGAGTAGGCCTGACTAGTAAAAAAAAAAAAAAGGATTCATTCTTCAGTATTTTCTTGAGTATACATGTAGTACTCAGTAGTACTCATTCTCAGCACTTAACTTAAATGCCTGGACTTTTCCTATAATAATGAAGGAAGGGATTGTGTCTTAAATTCACTGTAGAGCAGTCATGAAGAGCACTGCAGGGATGATGAGATACTTTCTAATGATGAGATTCCTAAATCAGTCACCTCAGGCAGGTACTTAAAATACAGCAGGATAGATAGCTCTCTCCTTGGACAATTAGATAATCATCGTGGTAGGAGTCCAGAGGGTCTGTGGTGCTCATGGCTAGCCAAGAGCCTGACGTTCTGAAAATTCAGTTTCTTCTGTGCTTTATTTCTAAAGGGTAAAGAGAACAAACCTCCTGCAGAATAAAGCAGCTGAAGTTCTCAGAGTAAAACCCATGTGGATTAGGTTTACCTGTCCACAGAGTGCACAGGCTGGAGGGGCTCTAGAAGAAACTGTTTGGTGTGTTCAGCTCTTCACAGAAAAACAACAAAAAAAAAGCTAATTTAAAAAGAGGGAAGGGACTACAGGAAGAGAGGAAAATAAAAATGAGGAACTGTGATTCTGAGTGTGCTGGATGTTTGGGTTGCCTGGATTAGAATTTATAGCTTTTATTAATCTGCATAATATTGGAATATAAAATGATTCCAACTCTTTTAAACCCTCTGAGTAATTTTTTATTGTTCTCTTAATATAGTCTTTTTACACAATATTGTTTTCTGAATGTCATCTTTAACATGAAATTTAATGGTTCAGTATACAAGAGTACACTCAGGAAGCCAGTTTATCTTTTGAGTCTGTGCATGTAGATCTGATTTGAACAAAGATAAATGGTCTCATTTTATTCCAGGAACTTGTCATTAATAACACAAGGTATGTCATGTACATTATAACAGGTTCAGTGCATTTGGTCCTTTTGACATTTTATGAAGCAAAGGTAATGAAATTTGTGAGCTGCTACAGAGGGTTGTGTAAAAGAAAACAACACTTCAGATTACATAAAGAAGTTTATTAAAAAATGTCAGATAAATAATTTATTTTTGTGTGATGTTACAAAGCCATTAAGGAGCATTCTTAAAACTACATAGCACTTCATATAATATAACTCGTTCTCTAGACTCTTTGCCAGCTTTGTTGCCCTTCTTTACACATGCTTCAGCACCTCAGTGTCTTTCTAGTAGTAAGGGGCTTAAAACTGAACCAAATATTTGAGGCACAACTTCCTCAGTATTGAGTGGAAGGGGACAAATCAGGAATAAGACTTCCCTATTCCTGGTGGTCACATTTTTTCTGAGACAAGCCAGGATGCTTTTGGCCTTCTTGACCACCTTGGCACACTGCTGGTTCATGTTCAGGCAGCTGTCAGCTAACATACCTGTATCCTTTTCTGCCCAGCAGCTTTTCAGACACTATGGAAAGTCCAGTTGGAAGCCTGTAGCTAGTGGAGTTCCCCAAGGGGTCTGTCCTGGGTCAAGTCTTGTTCAATATATTCATTAATGATGTGGATGAAGGGACAGAGTGTACCCTCAGCAAGTTTGCTGATGATACAAAACTGGGAGGAGTGGCTGACACATCAGATGGCTCTACTGCCATTCAGTGAGACCTGGACAGGCTAGAGAATTAAGAAGAGAGGAACCTAATGAAATTCAACAAGGACAAGTGTAGAGTCCTACACCTGTGGAGGAATAACCCCATGCACCAGTACAGGTTAGGGGCTGACCCGCTGAAAAGCAGTTCTGTGGAGAAAGACCTAGGAGTCTTGGTGGACAGCAAGGTAACCATGAGCCAACAATGTGCCCTTGCGTCCAAGAAGGCCAATGTTATCTTGGGGTGCACTAAGAAGAGTGTGGCCGGCAGATCAAAGGAGTTTTCCCTCCCACTCTACTGTCCCCTCATGAGGCAATATCTGGAGTACTATGTCCAGTTCTGGGCTCTCCAAATCGAGAGTCAGGAAACTACTGTAAAGAATCCAGTAGCGGGCTACAAAGATAATTAAGGGACTGGAGCATCTCTCTTACAAGGAAAGGCTGAGAGACTTTGGTCTGTTTAAGCTGAAAAAAAAGGAGACTGAGAAAATCTGGCTGCAGGAAAAAAAGCCTGAAAGGGGGAAGACTCTCTGCTAGTCAATGGAGATTGGGTTAGTGATCAGTTAAGAAAACTGAATATACAGAAATCCATGGGCCCTGATGAGATGCACCCAAGAGTACTAAGAAAAATGGCTGACTTTGTCACTCTACCCCTCTCCATCATTTTTGCTAAGTTGTGGCAAATGGGAGAGGTGCCTGAGGACTGGAGAAAAGCCCATGTCACTCCAGTCTTCAAAAAGGGCAAGAAGGAATGTCCAGGAAACTACAGACCAGTCAGCCTCACCTCCATCCCAGGAAAACGGATGGAGTGGCTCATTCTGGAGGTCATCTCTGAGCATATGGAGGAGAAGAAGGCTCTCAGGACTAGTCAGCATGGATTTACCAAGGGGAAATCATGCTTGACTAATCTGATAGCATTCTACGATGTGGTTACTGAATGGGTAGATGCAGGGAGACCAGCTGATGTAGTCAACCTTGACCTTAGCAAGGTGTTTGACACAGTCTCCCATAACATCCTCCTGAGCAAGCTCAGGAAATACGAGCTAGAGGAACAGGCAGCGAGATGGGTTGAGAACGGTCTGCACAATAGAGCACGAGTGGTGATC
>NW_008591417.1:0-506 GCF_000691845.1 Merops nubicus
GTATTTACTCCTTGGATTTTAGTAAATCACAGTGTGGGTTTTATGCCTTCTTTTGTTTCCACTGGTTTTGTGGGTTTGTTTTGGGTTGGTTGTTTTAAATGCCTCCACCACTTTTGTTTGTCTAAGTGACCAGTTCACAACGTCCAGGGGTCAGAGGCTCAAAGGTCCTTCAGCTTTTTAGAAACAGAGTCAGTTCCATTGCTAACAAAAAAAAACCCAACCAACCAACAAAAAAAAACCCAAACAAACAAACAAAAAAAAAAACAAACACCAACCAACACAACCAACCACAAACCTACCCAACCAGAAAAATAAATAAATAAATAAATTACATTAATAAACCAGTAAGCTGCTTTGGTATTTGGGGCTCTGATCAGCATTTCAGAAAAAAATGAAAAAGAAAAATCTGGGTATATAAAAAAAAAACCCAAACATTTCTGAATTGACAGTGAAGTCTCATGAAGAAAGCTTGAAATTACTAAGCCTACAAGGAGTATATTTTCTCT